>NC_084998.1:15249397-15336897 GCF_963854185.1 Sardina pilchardus
GAGCATATCATTTTCTGACAACTGACCCCCTTCAAGGAGATGAGTTCACCTGACGTGCACGCCGAAGAGCTAAAACATTTATGTGGTCCAATAACATCATCTAGTCTTAGCCAAATAGCAATAGTGCAAAGCTCTCACTGATTAGCATCGATTGGACAATGGTGGATGCTGTAAATTAAGCTTTAAGTAGGCCCACAGCAATTCAAATTACTTCAAGTTTGTTAATGCTAAGGTTAATGATTAGGAAATGTTAGCTCATTAATCGATTTGCAAATATTCTATATGTAGATATATTATATCACACATTAGTTCAAATAAACAAACTAAAATTAAGTATTGAATAATTAATATGATACATATGATTTGTAATGCTGAAGATACTGTTCCTCTACAGTAGATAGGGGAATCTGATCTGGGGAATCTGATCTGGTGCTACACAGTGTTTCTAACAAAAATAACCTGTTCCAATATTCAGTTGAAATTGACTGTTGACTGACTGCTAGCAATTTCCTGTTAACTTTGTAACGTGTTACCAAAAGTGTTTGTATAAGTGCAGCACACAGTCGTTTGGAGAGAGAGAGTCCCTTATTCCCTGCCAAATTACTTACAACAGACACTCTGACTTAGAATGCCCTTAGAAAGGTCTTATGGGGTGTAATGTGTAACAGGTAGCCGGAATAACCTTTTCGTATACAGGTTAATGGGGTGATTGTAGTTTGAATTAATCAATATTTCCATGCCGATCATCCAATTTCATATGTGTTTAATATGCTAAATAGGTTACACTGACTTTATCGGAGCTAAATCACTCACAGAGTACTCTTAACTGCAAAAAGTGGCCCTGCCTTGGTTATTGTGTTCAACATCGGTTAATGTAAAACTCTAAAAATGATAACGCATGTTTCCAAAATGACTGTCAGACATCTAAAAAGGCACCAGTTTAGTTCAGTACCACTTTCATCAAATATACATAACAGCCAGACTCACCTCAAGGCTCTACAGTTAGTCTTGTTCCAGACAAAATCCCTGTGCAGCCATGCAGCCATGCATGCACACACACACAGACGGCATGAGCCGAGAAGAGGGGCTCTCAGGGGGAACAGCACACACCACACCACACCAACCGCCAGTCAGGGGACGCAGCAATCATACATGGTGAAATACAATTACCCTAACTCTAGTGAAAACAGAGATTATAAAATACATACATTGGCAAATATTGGACATTCAAGGTAAAGGTAGTTAATCATGAATTTATCATCAGTTAAGAAATGTGGTATGCCATTGGTAATGTAATGTGGTTGGGAAGTGAGTTAGATGCTAAGTAGGACATCAAAGTCTAAAATCAAGAGAGAGAGAGAGAGAGAGAGAGAGAGAGGTGGAGGTGGAGGCTGGCCGTGGGTGTAAAACAGGGCTTGCAGGCTTGGCACTGAGAAGCTGGTGAGATATGAGTAGGGGTCAGGCAGGTCCTGCTCTGATATGGGTTTGAGTTGCTTTGGCAGTCTACATGAATCAGACGGTCCTGCCCAATCGTCAGCTGTTTGCAGAATCTGACGGATAGGACCGGCCTGAACCGGTTATGGAGCAGGGTTATGGTTATGGAGGAGAAAATGTATGAAGTGGAGTTTTGAAGGAAAACAGAGTGCCGGGCAGAGAGAGAGTGTGTGTAGAAAGATTGTGTGAACAGTGTTGTTTTTCTGTCAGTATTAGTGCAAGTTGTGTGGAATCTGTTGTATTCTGAATAGTTATGGGTTATGGCCCAGTGGACATGGTCGAGCAGCACCCCAGCCTGGTGAATTCCAACAGCATGGCAAATCAATGAAACGAAACGTGGGTGAAGAAGAGTTAGATTTTTTTTTTATCGGCCTTGTTTTTGCCTCCATTGTTTTCTTATTACATTTAGATATGAAATACTCAGGCAGATGGTGCAGTCCCTTCTTCAGCACAGGAAAAAGGGGGCAGGCAGTGCTTGAAATGGGAACAGGGCCATCCAGTAGTGTCTCTCTCTACTCTCTGTGTCACTCTCTGCTAGAGGTTAATTCAAAGTCTTTTTAAGTTTTACCTCAAGGCGCTTATGACTCCCTCCACTCCTCTCCACTCCACTTGCAGTCTGTCCAGTTATTCAAATGTGAAACATGGATTTGAGGAGGTGTGTGTTTCACCACCAATGTTTGCACCAAACGATGCTAATAAATACAGTATAGGGAACACTGCTAAATATACATCATTGGGTAGGAGTGCATAGAAATTCAAGATGTTACAGTACTGAGGAGCAGAGCATGTTGCTCTATAAATGTGGTTCTATTCACAATTAAACGCGGAACACTAGAACGGAAACATTTCTGCTGTAAACTGCAGAGACACATTACTGGTGATTTGTAGACAATACAACAATGGCCCTGAATGCACTGCAGATGAAGAGAACACCTGTAAACAGCGTGTTTCTGTGATGTGTCCTGCTGTTTCAATGTGCAGAATGCTTTCTACATTCTGCACATGTATTCTCAAATGGATGAAACGATTAATTGGGGTTTTGTTTTGACTATTTATAAGTGTTGCAGTATGTGGAGCTCCCAGGGTCACTGTACAGCAGAGGCTTTGCTAAATATTCCAACCTTAACCCGTGAAAGGTTGGTTGGTGTCTGTGGGATCCGTTTTCATTGTTTGCTAAAAGAAAGATTACGCAATTTATTGCTTCTTCTAACTCAAACTCATTGGCCTTGGCTCCTTTTCTGTGAAGAACATAACAATAACTTAGTATCAATGACTGCACACAGCACCCCCCCCCCCCCCCCCCCCCCCCTGTATGTGTGCTTGTCTGGGTGTACAATAGGTCTATGTGTGGGAGTGTTGTCTTTCTGCACCTGCTATTCCCACATCATTCCCATTTCAGTTTTAAGAAATAAGCACCAAAAATGATCAGACATCTTTCTTCTATTTTTCTTTCCTTTTTTGTAATTGAATTCCTTGTTTTCTGACACAAAACAAATATGGTCATATAATAATCATCAATATGATTTTACAGAAATGTTTATGGCTGTATTGATCTAAAAGACTAATAATGTGTTGGGTCCACCAGACCCAGAAATGTTGGCTGTGTAACACCTTACTCGGGTTAAGAAGCTTACTAGGTGTTTGGCGTGTGCAGAACGAGCAGATGAGCAGTAAAAATGAGCAGATATATAATACAAGGTTTCCTTTCATGTGAAGTACACACAATCAACAAAACAGCCCTAATGCCACATTCGCCTCTTAACTCCCCACTGTGTGGGATTAGCAGAGGTGACTGACACCACACAGTCTCTCCAGCATTGTTTTTATTCTAACAGTCAGAAGCAATATGCAGTGGGGAATCAGCATCTATCTACATCAATAACCAATCATAATCAGTTATAATAGGGGTGTTGGGTGCATGTGGGGGGGGGGGGGGGTGATGGGGAGGGGGGCGCGGCGGTTGAGGCAAGCGAAGGGGAGAAGAGAGGAGAGGAGAGGACATTCATTTTTTGAGCCAATTAGTATCACTTCAGTGCCTGACTGTCATTAGACTGTGTCTCCCAATCACGCTAACATGGATGCAAATGGAGGCTGTCAGCTAGAAAACTAGCATCTGAGTCTTGAGCATCCCATTTTAATGGGGTACGCCGGACTACTCTGGAGATATAAGGACCACAGAGTATGTGCAGGGTCTTTAGGAGATTAAAAATGTTTGCGTATCATAAATCATAACACTGCTTGTGGATGACAATGCTCAGGAATATTGACTGTTCGCGTCGGTCCTCAGAGATGCTATACGATGTGATTAGATGCTCAAGTTCATGGGGTCAAATGTCAAGGTCTGATTTTGTCAAGGGTTATGACAGACAGAGATGCACAAATATATACTTTGTGTTGTGTTTTATTTTCCATCCTCGCCCATTATTTGATAAAACTTTTCCCTCTATTTGGGTCATGGCCAAAAGAGCATCAAGATGAATTCACACTTATGCCAAGGTCATTTCCATCATTCACGTTAGGCCAACAGAAATGAAAATGTCATGCACAGGCATGCAGGTAAATGTGATAAGGGCTATCAGATGAGTGGCTTTCATTGTCCTGATTAACTGACTGGAGATTCATCTGAATATATTACTTACAGTTCACTTGCAGGGTTAGCCACATTCGCTAATTAGCTTCTCACTGGCCCAGGAACAGGCAATCAGGATAACGCTCGGCTGATGCGCTCCGTATCCTATAGAGAGTTCCACTGGCGCAGTGCTAGCAGCCAAGCTCTCACTCCCCATCCCATTATATTCCGTGCAGTATAGGGCACTCCGTACAGATTAAATAGATTAAATGTTTACCTGACACGGTTACCCCAAATGTCTCTGCAAATTATTTCTGCACAATTTCCTCGCCGAAGTCGGTGCATCTGAGGGAATCCGTCCAAGTCAATCAGTCAGAACGGCTCATTAATATGGATGAAGATGACTGTGGAACCCAATTATCTGGGAAGGATTTCAAACCACATTAGACAAATAACTGACTGCTGTCGCAAGGAAAAATGAATTGATTAGCTTTATTGCAATCTATATTTCACTCGTTTGGGTGGTCACCACCACGCTCATTTACAAGTCACACTTCACTCTTCATCCACTTAATACATTTCCATTGAAATTGCTCTTTCTTTTTTTGGAGTACAAATAGGGCATAAATCAAATCATTACACTTCACTTCCCATTGTAGTGCTTTGCTGACAGCTTTTACTGAATTCAAGCGTACATAAAGTAAAAAGAAATGTTATGCCTTTAATTTTATGTAATGATCACTCCTTGATACTGTTTGTTTTTTTTTCTTGTCAACAGATCAACATGTCAATTTTTTGTTTCATACATAGAATATGCAATTAAACTTCACACATTATTCTGGGTGCATGTGTTGCACTACATATTTTATTCATAGATGAAACATTTCCACTGAATTCTGTGGAGACAGCAGGTGATGCAAAAACTGGAGATTTAGGCAGTTAAAACACATCTTTTGTCCAAGTAGTTGGAGAGATGCTTCCGGATGCTGAAGCGGAGTTGGCCCCTTGTCCAGCCTCCGAACTCCCGCAGCTGTTCTGTCTGGGCTTATCTATAAGCTATTCCAGGACTGTCAAAGCAAATGAAGTGTGGCAGACTTTTTTTTGCAAGCCAAATGCTACAGCTTCAGCAAACAAGACAGTTCCCACTGCCATTAAGGAGGAAACAAATATGAAGTATTGCTTCTGCGAACCCCCCCCCCCCCCACCAGCTTGTCCTTATCTGAATCTATTGCTTAGTTATTGAGTTACTGTCTGGAGAGTAGCCTAAGCCTCATGCAGTAAAGTGTCCATGGGTAAATGTCATCTAGGATACACACTCTTAATGCAAATATTATGTAGTTCGCGTACACAGAAAAGAGAAACAATATATGGTAACAAAATCAACAGAAATACACAAATCAAATTTATTTCGATCATTGGTCTTTCTGACCACCCACTCAACCATTCAACTGATTTCGGTCCCGCTAATGCTCTGTGCAATCTTGCTTATTACCACACATTCTAATATATCCACCCAGTAGACTGTTCATTTTCAATCAAATTACTTGAACTTAGAATATTACATAACAGCGACATTAAGCAGGAAGATAAGCAGGTCAGCTGTGCTTTTTTGAACAGGCTCACACAGACAGAGAGAGAGAGAGAGAGAGAGAGAGAGAGAGAGAGACAGAGAGAGAGAGAGAGGGAGTTTTATTGAACGTCCCAAACAGCATCACCACAAGCTCATCATATCACTCCCACCCACATGCTCAGACAATTAATTAAGCTCTGCAGAGTTAATGGCGACTGGCTAATATCAATCCACATCCCATAACTCTCTGGGTTAGGGACTCGGGCCCCGGTTTTATTGGGCCCTTGGTAGCTGCTGAGAATGAGAACGGATTGGGCCCAAATCTGGGCCTGATCATCTGCAGATCTCCTCCAAGTGCAGATCGCTATTTGGATGACTTCCTTCTTACTTCCAGGAAACATTTATCTACTCTCATGTGTATATAATTCCCACGTGTTTACATTGACAGACAGATGAAATGCTGTCAGAAATCTATCCAGTGTTGGTTTCAGCAGAGACTGCTGCCATGCTGTTTGATCATGTCGCGTACTGTATGCTGCATTTTCTCTGTATGTGTGTAAAGTCCCTCTGTCTCTGGTGTAGAGCCAGCCTGGACTTACTTATGTGAAATGTTACCACCGCATTGGCTTGTATGGGAACCATTCCTGATTTCCCCGGTTTGATGTGCTGACAGGGAAAAAAAACGTGTTTTAAAAGAAAAAAAAAAGAATAAAATTGTTCATGAATATTTATAAGAAGGCAATAAGATCTGAGAAGATGATTTAACAAGCTTTTGGAACTCATGAATTGAGAAGTATTGTCTGGACAGTTTTTACACAGACTGTAATGGCGCAGGAACACACTATGCATTAGTAATGTGAGAAGGGGGATCACCAGGGTCGATCCTAATGCCTGATTAGTGTTGCGATGTTGGCTTGTGTTGATCAATGAATGCGCCATAGCTCCCCACTCATCCCTTTACACCAGAGTCTCACTCCGGCAATATGTAGTACATAGTCTGCAGATTTGTGGCCTGATCGCTACAGAGCACGTTTAATTGCACGCTTACTAGTGGGAATCGTTTTATTTCGCTGTTCGCGGCGTCTCCGTGTGCCACATTATAGATGGTAGTTTAGAGGTTAAATTATAGATGGTAGTTTAGAGGTTCAATGCTCACCTTCACATGTATTCCTGAGACACGCGTTCATAATTTATGAGCTACAATACTGAAGTTCATTTTCTCGGAGGTGCCGTACAGATCTATAACGTAAGCCTTGCAGCATGGGAAGCAAAGCAAATATGCAGATAGTTTTTCCCAGATAGCCAAGAAAAAGCTTTACCACGGCTATAAAAGCTATACCCCTTTATGTCTCTAATTTGGCAAAGAAAATAGTGATGAAATAATGAACAGAAAATAGTGTTTTTAATCATTCTTAGACTGTAGCGTTAGTACTCGTAAGGCCTGACCTTTGCTAAAGGACAGTGGTATTTGATACTGCAAAAAAAGAATGTTTACAGATCTTTTTTTACTGAAGAAGCCAAAAATGTTGGGGCAAACCGCTATAACCCGTCAATCTACTGTACGTGTTGTTGTTGTCCTGAGAGACTGACTTCACAGGGTGCATCCAAAAGAGAAAGAAAGAAAGATGTCTAGAAAAAAACTATATAACTGTACTGCAGAGATTTGGTAGAGATCTTATCAAGTACATATTGCATTAATTACTCAAACAGATTCAAAATGAGAATAATTATAGTATAGTATATTAGTGTAATTATATAATGATACATGTAGCAGTCCTCCTCATCAGGGCAGATATTTACAGAACAAGGTTAAAGACAGTTGGCTGTGTTGATTCGCATGCAAATCACAAAACGTTAACCACGGAATCAGATAAATGCAGCAATTCAAATAAATAATTAATTTAGAAATAAGGCCAGCGAGGATACATAAATGACAGGAACATGTCACTTGCACAAGGTCCCAGCGAGGCAGGCTGGATGATGTAGTCCTGAGTGGTCACCTCCTGACCCGTGTGTCAGCGTGAGGGATTGCAGGAGCCTCTGAGGAAGGGTGATCTCACTACATCATCGGCCTGACGTCTCAGTGACTTCCTTTACCACCACACGTGAGGGAGGGAGAGAGAGAGAGAGAGAGAGAGAGAGAGAGAGAGAGAGAAAGAAAAGGACAAACACACAGAAATCAACAAAGCAAAGGTAATAATGATAATTCCACTTGTCCTCATCATCATCATCGCCATTATAATCATCATCATCATCATCATCATCAAAAGCATAATGAACATCATCACTTCACAACAGTGAGATATCCTTTACGTTAGAGAGGAACAAAAGACAAATGTAGGTCAACAACAGCAAAATTAATCGTGGCAATTATATGATGTGTCATCTTCAGTATTACCTTTGTTTTTTTTGTGTATGGACATTCAAACCGTCAAGCTCCAAGCAAACATTGCAGTGGTTTGGAACTGTGAATGTTACGAGTGAGAAGTTTAAGTTCAAATAATTTATAGATGATATTGTAAATGCCTGCAGGAGTGTGTGTATATCCCCCTTCCTCTCTCCATTATCTCCACCCCTCCATGTCTCTGTGTGTCTGAGTGTGTGTGTCTGGTGTGGTAAGGGGAGAAACATACAACAGAGATAATCTATGACTGTAAGAGGGAAGGGTCAATGATGTTATTCTCCGTAGAGTGCATTGGACTCATTTGTCTGCCTAAGGGGTGGCACATTTGTCCTGCAAATAATAGAATGCCTCCAGACCGTGTCCGCACATCAGATAAAATTAGCTCCGGACCCAAGGACGAGCCATTTCACCTTCATAAACCTCTAGAAGGTACTATCTGCCACATAAACTTTTAACACTTTTTCAAATCATAAAAAAACTTTGTAAAACACTCAAAAAGCAAGATGCATAATTCATTTACTTTTAGGCTTTCCCCAAGACTGAACCTTTTTTCCCCCCTCTCACAATCTGGTGATACAGTACGGCGGCATCTGAATTGCCATGACTGAATTTAGATTGAACAGAATCATGAATTTTAACACGAGTAGTCCATCACCAGCAGTATTATCGTCATCATGAGTTCCTCAGAGGGGCCCAACGCTGAGAGACCAAATATTTACCAGAGGTTTGTCCGCCACGAGGCGCCACTTTATTCAGTCATGAAATTGGTATTCGAAGAGAACAAGCTTCTCCGGGGCCCCTGAGCTTATACAGTTGTATATTTACTGATAGCTGCTTGTGGATTTGTGAAATTGCTCTTCTTGCCATCGCCCGATGCAAAAACACTGCAGAGCACAGGGGCGAGGGTGCTCCATTGTTATCGTGTGTTGTGCAGTTTTGTGTGAGTGTGTGTGTGTGTGTGTGTGAGAGAGAGAGAGAGAGAGAGAGAGAGAGAGAGAGAGAGAGAGAGAAAGGGGAAAAATGTATTTTGTATGACTGTGTGTTTCTGTATGAGTGTAAGTGGATACACATACAGTGTGTGTGCGCGTGTGTGTGTGCATGTGTGTGTGTCTGTCTGTCTCTCTCTCTCTCTCTTTTTCTCTCTCTCTCTGTGTTTGAGTGTGCTGGTGTGTTCTTGTGTGTGTGTGCGCGAGTCTCTGAGTGTCTGCGCGTGTGGCATTACATACATCAATACGACGGCAAACATTTGCTCCATAATTATGATTTCCACTCTTGCTGGTCACTCGACGGCCCCTCTCATCCTAACAGGTCACTCTCTCTCGCCGAGATGAAGGCCTGCGAGGTTTCTTGGAAAGCGAGGCGGTGTCAAAACCCGGGCGATAGCATCAGCGATGTGGGAAGATAAGACCACAGCCAGTGCAGCGCTACTGGACCCCCACTTGACACCGCCGCGTGCGTCTCTGGCTTTAGGAGTCTCACACATCAGGCAGGAAAAGCATAAGCGCCGGAGATTGAAGCCGAGCTATATTCGCAGCTAGCGCGCGCGGCGCCCGCATTAATACTTAATCAGATGCGGCGCATTTCGCAAACGCCAGACTGAGGGAGAGAGGGATGGCTTCACTCAACCCACTTCATACGGATAATAGCTCACACGTCAAACCATTTTCCCTTTCTTCTTTTTGTTGTTTTTTTTTTTTTCGGTGCAGAAGTGCAAGTCTGAATGGTGCGTCACAGAAGCGAAGGTTCACATGTGGTATCTTTGGCTGGTTATTAATAGTGCTGAGATCATGTGGTGTGTAATCTGCACTAGGGCCAGATGACAGTTCCTTGGATCACGCGGTAATTCCCTGTGTATCGGAGGTGGCTTGAGCTCGGCATAAAGATTGCACTAAACATGGGCTTAGGCAATTTGGACTGGATGGAAGGTAGAGGGTAAAAAAAAATAATGCTTGTTACTTGTTTCCGGCTTTGTAAATATAGTGCAGGAATATGTGCTTTTAAAATATATTGTGAGCATGAATTATTCATCTGAGTATTATGTAAATTTTGGGCAGAATTGAGTGCAGAGGTGTTAGATGTGTTTGCTACAACACACACACACACACACACACACACACACACACACAGAGAGAGAGATAAAGAGAGAGAGAGAGAGAGAGAGAGAGAGAGAGAGAGAGAGAGAGAGAGAGAGAGCACAGGAACAAGGGAGAAGGCAAAGACCAACTGCATCCTTGATCATTTAACATTCCCATTGCCCAGGCATTGCATCTTTTAAAAATAGAAAAGATCTAGTCATTGCTGGGCCATAGGACATACAGACTATCCTCACTATCCATATTGTTTTTGTCCTGTTGTTTCCTTGCTGTCCCCAGATATTGTTTCTTTTCCCAATTCCATCAAACGCATTAGACTCAGATGCAGAGCATTCAGTCCTTTCTTCTTTCAATGCTGGATAAATTGGAGTTTGAGTACTCAATTTGTTGCTAATGGAAATGGCATTGACTGGCTGGCTTATGCCTTTGAGTGGCACCTCTAAAACACTGGTTAATCTGATAATTCAGAACATACAAATTTGCTAAATTAAATGTTCAACATTACGATTTGGCTTTGAAGTTCTCAGTTTACCTTTCCATCATATGAATGTTATCACGCTGAAGTCGATTAAAGTAACATTTTGTCCATATCATGCTAACTGATGGGATACATTTGGAATTCTACTCTGTGTGTGAAATCCAACACTGTGTGATGACCTGAATATCGTGGCACGATAATATGAAAGAACGTATTTTTACTATTTTGTATTCAGTTGAGGGAAGAGGATTCACTGCATGTCTGGGCCTATAGTGCTGACACCAGCCCTGATTCAGCGGAGCGATCTATAGTGTCATGTTATTCTGTAAACGTCATATACTGTAGCATCTCTCTATCCCGCTATCACTGAGCTGGCAGCCTGAGATGATGTGAATCAGGGGCTGACTTCGCAAAGCAGTCCTGCTTTGCTTTGCTTGCGCGCGTGTATTTTTCATTTTGTCTGAAGATATAGTGGTCATGGTACAAGAGCTTATTTGCTCTGAGGGAAGTGTTGATGGTATGGGCCTAACAGGAATATTTTTTTCCCATTATTCAGCTATCCTATGGGGAAAATATACACATAGTGTAGTTTGCCGTTTTTATGATCGACATAAAAAAACAAAATCTTTCCAGAGGAAACATAAAGGGGGGAGATATAAAGCTGTGTGTGATAGTCTTTTGCATTCAATCCCCCTGGGTCACAAGCACAATGAAACACCTGCAAAGTATAGCCAAATCAAAAGGGGAATGTCTTTGCAATTATGCATTCAACATTACATAACCACAACATAGAAACATTTCCATTTTTTGACCACAAAAGCTGCCGACTGCACCTTTAAGAGCCAAATATTTTCACAGGGGCATTTTCTCAGGGACTATAGGGAGCTTAACCTCACTGAAACTAAAGTTCATTGTAAGCAGAAATAGAGTATTGCCTGTGTGTGTGTGTGTGTGTGTGTGCGTGCGTGTGTGTGTGTGTGTGTATGTGTGTGTGTGTGTGTGTGTGTGTGTGTGCACGTGCGTGTGCACGTGCGTGTGCGTGTGTGTGTGCGTGTGTGTGTGTGCAATGTGCATGCACCTGTGTTAATAGCCACATGTGCCAGCTCATCAAAATTCCAATGAAATGGGAAACTAGCTTTTCAATGTGTTCTTTAAAAATACTTATTTGTAGCATTTCATGCTGTAGGCTACTTTTGTGGGATTTGTGAAGTGGTCTCAATCAGTGCAACGAGTTCAATTGTGTTTATTTATTCCTTACCTTCTTTCTCCCTTCATCCCATCATCCTTTCTTTTTACCCTTTCACCCTTTCCTTTTCCTTTTTTATTCTTTCTTTTTTCATGTTCATCCTTCTTTCTCTCTATACTTTTTTTCCCTTTTCTTTATCACCCTTCATCTTTTCTATATTTTTCACACTTCATCTCTTCAACTATTCTCTTTTTTAACCCATCTTTTTTCTGTTTCCAACCTTCTATCTATCTTTACTTTCTTCCCCCTTTCCCTCATTCTGGGCCATTGGCACAACTCTGCCCATGTAGAGCAAAGAGGACACTCTCCTTTCTCTCTGCTCTCTCTCTCTCTCTCTCTCTCTCTCTCTCTGTGTGCGATTGCTCTTTCTATGTGAAGCACAGAGAACAGTCTAGGTCTCTCTCTCTCTCTCTGCTATTGCTCTTTCTACGTATGTGAAGTAGAGAGAACAGTAAAGGTATCTTTCTCTCTCTCTCTCCCTCTCTCTATCTTTATTTCTCTCTCTCACTCTCTCTGTGCTATTTCTCTTTCTATGAAGTAGAGAGTACGGTCTCTCTCTCTCTCTCTCTCTCTCTCTCTCTCTCTTTCTCTCTGCTGCCCTGCTGGCTCATCCGTGCTGACCCCTCATGGGACACTCTCGAGTCATGACCCACATCGTTTAGCTGCTGTTGTGGGCTGGGTGCTGCAGGTCAGCACAGGCAGAGTGGAGCTCTGATGGAAACACCTTCTGCCATGGAGAGATATTTAGTCTAACAGGTAGGCAGCTTTAATGGCTGCAACGCTGCTTCTAAGGGGGTTTCATTCAAGATAAATGCCATTGTGTTATCAAATGGAGAGGTCTCTGAAGAGGCCATTTACACCCCGACTGGGAAGCATGAACCTTTTTACTGTTTACTGTCAATAAGTGCAATGTGGTTCTTTAACTTTAAAATTGACTTACAGTACAGAGAATGGAGTCTCTGACATTACAGAGGTGTGCAGGAAACGCCTGACGCTGCACTTTATGAGGCTGTTGTTATGGGTTTTTGCATTTTTGAACAGTTTTAGAATAATTGGATACTCCTAAGTGCTAAATAAAAAAGAACAAAAAAGGGGAAACGCTACATCATGTCATTTCAATTTCTCTAAGAGCAGAAACTGTGATGTACTGTAGGAGAGAACAGAATGGAATGTGCTGCACATATGCCTAATTGATGGCATATGTGCACAGGGAAGCAGGCAACACCAAAAGCTACTTGAGGTGACCACCTTCTGGAGTGCAGAGCTTGTTGAGGATATGATTCATGAGTCCAACTTTTAAATGAAATTGACCTCTTTAGCTTCTCATGAAGTCTCATTAACCGACATTTGCATTTGTCATAATGGCTTGTTAGAATCCCATTATGCGTGCGGTCATCCTTCTTTACTCTCACTGGGTTCAAATGTGATCGTGGGCATAATGACATGGATGGCAAAGACAAAAATACCTGCCTGCTTTGTTATTATTATACTGTATTATTGGTCAGTGTTTTTTCATAAAAAAAAAAGAAAGTCGATTAACACGTCAATGGCAAGGTTTTGATTTATTTTTATCTCTGTTGTTATGGTGTGGTGATTAGTAGGCATATGTGTGTGTGTGTGTGTGTGTGGGGGGGGGGGGGGGGGGGGGGGGGGGTTATCCTAACAGTACAAAGAGCCCCAGTTAATCCCTGAGTGAAATTGGTTGCATTTTGATTACTTTTGTTGTGTTACTTTGGGTTTACATATGGGCACACTGCTCTTGTTGTAGGGTAGTAGGTAGTAGGGGTTTTGTCAGTGGTGTTGGTATCTATACTGTATCAGTTGTATTGTACTGTATTGACCCTTTCACTGCCTATGTCGTCAACATGTTGCCACTAACACTAACATGCTACCCCATTCATTCAGGGTTGGTTGACTCTGCAAGATACTGAAAGGACATACTGTAGGTATTTGTTTGTTTCACTTTTGATGGAAAACCCCATACTTAAGTTGTGGAAACTACAATAAAATGTAAAGTTGCTTGATGATAAGCAAGTAAAAATACACATTTTGCCATCTAGCCCCATTGACTGATTTAGATGACAAAGAGAAAACTACACAGTTTTAAATGTTGATTTAGAAGTGAAACTATCATCAAAATGTCCAGTTGTGCAGTTAGGGTCAATCCCTTAAGCGTAGCTTCTCGATAGGGCGTAAGTGACATTTCACCATGGAGAGCCAAAACAAATCTAACTGCTTCTATATGTTCCCAGTTAACGACCTTTGGTTTTTGTTCAATAACATTATATTTATATATATTTTACTTCTATAATTCTGTCAGTTAGAAAGAGCTCATCAAGAGCTTATACTGTATATGTAACTCAATTTTGACCAAAATGTCACTTATGCCCTCTTGCTTCTCAGCCCTCGTCAGCTCCATTCTGAGCAAATCTATCACTGCTTATGAACAGTAAGGGTGTATGGATTTGATACATGGTGTACTTATACCATATCCATATTATGTTTTTTCATTCCTATTCTCAAATCTAGCAGATTCTAAGTACAAAGCATTAATTTATTGTCAGCCATATTATGTCATATATAGTTCATTATCTTGGCTGTGTAGTTAAAATGTAACACCACAGTAGCATTTAACTGCATTTTGAATCTAACGTGGTAAAAGTCCCGGTCTTGCAAAAACAGCCTCCTACTTTAATTGTGCTCCTTCCTCAATCGTGAGATCTTGTGAACGACTAATGATTGTTGTGAGACAGCTCTCTCTCTCTCTCCCACTCTCTCTCTCTCTCTCTCTTGCTCTCTCTCTCTCTGTCACACACTCTCTATCTCTTTCTCTCTCACTCTCTGTCTCTTCTGAACTGATTAACATGGATTGAGGTTTGTTGGTGAGAAAGTGGGGCTGCGTTAGTGAAGTGTAGATTCAGTATCATCATGAGCTGCATTCCAACATCTGCTCTTTTTACTATACACACTGATAGTGGCAAATAATCTTTAGGGCTTGTTGATTTATTTATGTAGTTTACTTGAGTGGGGATCTCTGAGTAGGGATGGTCAGACCAATGCCCAAGTATACTGTCATTGAGTCGGAAGCCATAATGCAATGCATCTACAGAGAAAAATCCACACTGGCAATATTTACTGTAAATCCTGATGGGAAACTACCATACCTGGCTAGCACACATGAACGAACGAGACCAAATAAATCATCAAAACATCTTTTCAGTGCCCAAAGTAATTTTTTTCAGATGAATGTTTTTCATCAATGTCAGTTCAGTTTTTTCAAGGGCAACCTTGAAGGCTCTGTTTTGGATCCATGTTAATACTACTTTAGTTCTGTGTTCATTGTGACTCATTGTCAAGACCACAGAAACACTCTGACTGAATTGCTGTTATTTTTGTGTGACAGCAATCAGCAAACAACACAAAATAGGCCAACATTTCTAATTCAGAACCCTTCTACATCATTAAGTAGCTGTCACTGATGATTTGTATATGGATCTTCATGGGGAATGTTTGTCATTGTTGATTACTATTTTCGTATCTCTCCAAACTGGGCCTCACAAAACACAATTTCCTGATTAAACTTTATCTTAGCTTTTTTTCTTTGAATGGTGCCGTTGAAAAAGTTTTTCACATACATACTACTGCATTTTTGTGTGACAGTGATGTAATATACATTTGACAGTCTGTAGTAACATCAAGCAGCTCTTTTAAAATACCTAAAAAGGTGACCTGTTATTTCTAAATGTTACAGAGAAGTGTCAATCAGCATGATAACAAGAAAGAAAAGTGAAAAAAGAAAAGAAAAACAATATTACTAATTGCAATTACATATAGATCATCTCATGGCACTATGAAAAATAGCATCATGATATCAGACCAATTTGTTCGTATCAAACTCCACATCAACAATTCAGAAAGGGAACTTAGTCAGTTGCCAACGCTGAAGAATGGGGACACCATTTGGCTCATACACTCATAGGCTGGCCCTGTCAGCTCACATCAAGGAGAAATAGTTTGACATGAACTTGTAATTAAAAACAGGTCTCACTAAAACAACGTCGCGTCGGCCAGCGTATGAGTTCACTAGTGTAAGGTCAGTGGGAACATCTCCATCCACAGGGTCCCTGCCTTCAGCCCATTTCATTTAGTGTTGATGTGCTGCCTGTCAAGCAGGATAACGTCAACACCGTCATTATGTTTATTTTCCAACTAGAGTTGTGTTGACAGTGTGACCTACAGTGTTTGAATCAAAGCTCCACAATTGGCAGCAGGCGGGAGAAAGAGAACGAGTGAGAGAGAGAGAGAGAGAGAGAGAGAGAGAGAGAGAGAGAGAGAGAGAGAGAGAGAATTTGTGCATGACTTCTGTAACAGGTTTGAACCACATACTCATTTTCAAAGAGGTATTTCTGAACAAGAGAAATATTGAACTCTGGAAATTCTGTAAAAGCGCCTGCATTGTATTGACTTTGCCTTTTCCTATTTACTTCCACGTTTTGACATTCTACGTAGACTAAAAAGCTCCTTAAGCGTAGGTACCTTGGCGTCTCTTGGACATTGAGCTTTGGGGGCAGCTGTGGCCTACAGTAGGGCTTCGAGCTTGTAACCAGAGGGTTGCTAGTTCGATCCCTGACCATTCCGCAGTTGAAGTGCCCTTAAAGATGAAGTGCAAGGTTTTTTTAGGTTAGGTTAGGTGCCTTGACTAATCAGCTTCGGAGTCATTGGAATAGTTATTTGACTTATTTCGGGTTGAATGACGGCTGTCTCGCTTCTCCCTAGCGCCTCTGAGCGGAAAAAAAAACATGCATGCAAGTTTGTGCCACCTGGACGGTCATGCTCATGAAAAAGCAGACTGACCGATTGAGGAGTGTAGTAAAATATACACGCTTAAACTGTAGCGTAAAACGAGCAAAAGCTAAAAGCGAAAATGAAACTGGCAATGAAATCGCCAAATCTGCATAGTTTCCCTTTAAGCAAAGCACCTAACTCCTCACTGCTCCCCGAGCACCGCTGTTGAGCAGGCAGCTCACTGCTCCGGGTTAGTGTGTGGTGTGCTTCACCTCACTGTGTGTTCACTGTGTGCTGTGTGTGTTCACTAATTCATAAGATCAAAAGAGTATATATTATTATACTATACATGCATTTATGCTATGAAAATGCTTCTAAAGTGCAAAACGTATTTAGATTTAGACAGAAACCAAAGAAGTCAATGGGCCCACCTGGACAGAAGCACGGTTCTTTACTACCGTTTTCAAACAGTGACCAGTGGCAACACACTCTATTGTCAGTGCAGGCATGAGCTGCATTCTAAATGCAACCTTACACATCAAAGAAGAGTGATGAAAAAGTGCTTTGGATATGATATTGGTAGTAGCTGTCTGTGCCGCGAATCTCTCACTGATGTTGTTTTGAAAAATAAAAGCCCTTCAGCATGAAAGGAGAAAATCTCACTTTGTAAATAAAAGATTAGTTTGCCTGTGTTTGAAATCCATTCAATTGATTGTCAAGTGCTGGGCCTTAAAGAGGTTCCACCTTATCACCATATGCCAGGCTTTACGTCTTAACCAAACCTTGCCCCCGCTAACATTCCTCCATAAGTCTGAATGAGGTTTCTGAGTTGTCCATGGCTGGTTGTAAATAATTCATGATGATACCACTAGCATTATGTTTTTATTATATACTGATGTTATACCCCTCATTAAGACCACTGATGAGGTCTTGAGTAGGACCTTCACACCTTGAAGTTAAACTACATTTATATGAATAGCTGTCGTTAGCACATTCTTATCATGATACACTGGTGATGAGGTCTTGATGAGGACCTTTATTATACCTAGAAGTTAAAATACATTCATATTAATAGCTGTAGTTAGCACGTCCCTGAAAACATAATTTCTTATGGTAAGGATGCTTATCCCACTGCTTGGTGGAATTTCCTGATGTGATGCACTCTTTAGAACTTCAATTAAATAAGGGATGAAGGACGATGGAATGGTCAAGGTGGTAATGCAGCCACAAACGCAAATCTCTTCCAATTTGTTGGCCAGATTACACTTGTATATCAGGTCGACAAAGTTGTTGTGAAGTTTAAATTAACTGTCACATTGCAACATACAGTAGTTACAAATTACTGATCTGACAGATGTTCAGAGCATAGCAACATTGTAACCTATGACAGAGATGGCTTTTCGCTTATTGGTTACACACTGCATTAAGTAAAACAATGGCTTCAAAAGTTTAAAAGCTAAGACTCAACAGAAGCTTGGAATATGCTGCCTTGGCAACAAAAGAGATCGAGCTAACATAGCAACCATTTTTTTAGAACTAGTAGGCTATCCTGCAAGTTAAGAAATGTGTCAATGTGTGGCAAAGTGTGGCAGAAGTAGTATAAACAGGATAATGGACTCCATAGCTTATCAAAAGTTAATGCGCTTTGAGGTGTAACGCATTCCCATCACCAATGCCATTACCACCTCTAACGTGCATTAACTGATAGCCGTGCGCTGTGCTATCCATTAACCCTTACATGTGTTATGCTCACTGTTAAAACCAGAATCCTCAATAGGCTGTCATTGAAATATAGGCTACCTCAAATCCACATTGTACTAAAGTATAGTCACTTCTCCCCAAAAGCAATCAATACCAATTGATTAAAGGTGCAGTAAGCGATTGTGAAGTCACATTTGTTTATGTTTATATTTACAGTAGATTCATTAGAAGATGCTTCGTGTCCCAAAACAAAGTACATGGTATTTTATCCAAGGACCAACATGAAACACACCAGGGAGGCAGCTCACCGACCCCTTCAGTATTCCCAGAGAAACTCCACACAGGGTTTTCGTTTTTGTTTGAGGGACAGGCTGACCCCACCTTGTTTCCAGTTTTCCGAGAGTGGACTGCCTTCAGAGACCAGGGTTTTTTTCTGTGTGTGTGTGTGTGTGTGTGTGTGTGTGTGTGTGCTCACAGAAAGGGCAGCTAGCGCGTCGTGAAGAGATGATTGCTGATTGTGACAAAACATTTTTTTATACCCTTTGCACCTTTAACAAGTCAAGACAACATTGCCACTGTTAAGTGTGGCATCAACACTATTTGTATGTCATGTTGACAACAAGAAAAGCAGAGCTTGTTTGATACCTCATTTCAACCTCATATGAAAATAAATAGGCTCAATTTCACATATTATTAAAGGTGACCCTTCGAGGCATTCATAATGTAAATGTGTAATTGTCTTGCTTCATATCAATACTTTGATCTGTTGGCTGCACATTATTACATAGCGCCTTTTTTTTTAAACAGCAGTGCGTAAAGAATGAGCTCTTTGAGAGCCCTGCCACAGTCTTTTTATCTGCGATGTTATCAGTTTCATAATATGTCTGCTTTTGTTTGCGCTGGCCAATGGCCCAGTATCCCAGAAATCTATTAAAATGGCTGCAGTCCTTTTGCTCAATCATGTTTCAAATCAAGGCTTTATTTAACTGACTCATTTTTTGGGGGGCTCGAGAAGCACACCCTAGCATTTACATGTGTATACATTCCCACCACTCTGGAACTGCTGTGAAGTCTGCTCTGGCTGTCACTAAAATGATCTCTCCAGATATCACTTCTTAAGCGCTCTTACTTCTATTTAAAACATGCTCCTGTGGCATAGAGGCATGGGGAGACTCTATAATTAAGCCGTCTTGTCTCAGCCACCTCTGGAGTCTGGAAGTCGCCGTGACAGTCTTTCCCCCCTCCAGGCAGGTAGGCAGAGGATAAGTTGCTAATTTGAACTGATATCACGAGCTCCTGAAAGTCAAACAGAACATAGTTGGTTAAAAAAAAAAAACTCGACACGGAGATCAAACCAGTAACAGTAGTAACATTATGAGCAAGATTTGCTTTTAATAAGGCTGATCAGGACTGGTTAGCAGGTAGCCATGTGTATAAATGTGTAGATACTGTATGTGTTGTGAATAAGAAACACTTACATATGGCTGTGCATTCATTATAAAAAGCAGTACACTGGGAACTACATCTGAGTATGTGAAGCCTTTGATAAGAGGTTGGAGTGATACATCTGAGTATGTAAAGCCTTTGAGAAGAGGTTGGGGTAATATATCTGAGTATGTGAAGGCTTTGAGAAGAGGTTGGAGTGATACATCTGAGTATGTAAAGCCTTTGAGAAGAGGTTGGGGTAATATATCTGAGTATGTGAAGGCTTTGAGAAGAGGTTAGGGTAATATATCTGAGTATTGAAGCCTTTGAGAAGAGTTTGGGGTAATATATCTGAGTATGTGAAGCTTTTGAGAAGAGGTTGGGGTAATACATCTGAGTATGTGAAGCCTTTGAGAAGAGGTTGGGGTAATGTTTTATTTGTCAGAGGCAGCCAGTAGACAGACAGCTGTGAGACATGAGATCAGTCACTCACGCCAACCACAGACACATGCCTGCACTGATCATGATGTCTGGCATTCACCACCGCATCCTGAAGATTCTCCCTGTGCTTCAGGAACTCTATTAAATAACATACAGTATATTATACCTATCAAATCAATTATGTAGAGATATTTTCCAGTCTTGTTCATAAACATTCATAAATTATGATGATTGTCTATTGTCAAGGTGTAGAAAACAACAGGAAATAAGATATAATAACACAGGCATTAACTTTCATCATATTATACTGTGTAACTGTCGAGAAGGTCAGCCATAGTATAACTGAGATCCATGTTCGTATTCCATACAGTCCCTATTCTCTACATTCTGCATCTAGTTATGGTCTCATAGATGTGTCGGGAGAGAAACATGGGTTTTTAAAGTGTAGTGCTTTACAGTCTATCTCTGCTTTATACCCCTGTGAGTACCATGCATTCTGGTTAAAGTAATAAAGTTCTGCTTCTCTTCTGGTTGATTAAGTGTCTCTTTCTCTCTCTCTCTCTCTCTCTCTCTCTCTCTCTCTCTCTCTCTCTCTCTCCACGCCTGTCTGTTTGACTTTATGTGAGAGAACGCATACTTTATACATTCATGCTGCATTTATGCATATGCCGAAAGATAATATTTCAGCCAGTGCTCATCAGGTTATTTTCCCTCAGAGTATTATTTTAGCGCTGTGCATAAGGGCTCTAGTTGAATGAAGTGGCGCTCTGTTCTTTGAATGCTGTTTGATGAGACGGAAACTCACAGAAAGAGGACGAAAGTAGGCCAGTGTGGATGTGAACAGACTGTTACTTTAAGGAGAGAGAGATAGCAATGGAGCAGCAATTAGGCCAGTTACCTAATGCAACTGAATTTCAATCTTCGGCCAGGACAGAACGTTAAGTGATTAAGTTATTAATTTCCCCTACTGTGAACCATGCCCAGATCACTGGGGATGAATGGATCTGATTGTTTGGACAAGCCGAGTCTAGGTCTGGGATGAGGCCCTTAGATGAGACAATGAAAGAGACTGCCAATGCACTGTGTCACACTGCCAATGAACCGAGACCAAGACCAAGGCAGCTATGCAAGCTGTGTGTGACGTCACGTGATCACGGTGTTTGTGGGAAACTGGTCTGAAATGACCAGAGAAAACCTTGACCCCCCCTCCCCCCATCCCACCCCATTTGCTCTCTCAGCCAGGGGGGTGTTTTAGGATTGTGAGGTGGCAGAGTGGACTGCGTAAAAAAACCAGCCTCGCAAAAAAAAAAAAAAAAAAAAAAAAGCAGCCTTGAGACTCTCCCGCTCCTCAGGCGGCTCACCATGAAAAGGAGGCCTCCGTGTTTTTTTTTCCGTTTCTTTTCCCGAAGCCGACATCTCCTCTCCTCTCCCCTGTGGTGGTGAGAGGCGCTTCTGTACCAAAGCAAATCACAAAGTCAAGAGGTGGCTTCGCCGTCTGTGGTGCTATCAGCTGCTGAAGGCCCCACGGTGGCTTGGCGGAGGCTGCAGTCTCGCCGGCATCTCCCGGCCGCGCTCTCCTCCGTCTACGTGCCGCTCAGTTCAAAGCTTTGGGGGGCTTTTGTTTCCGTTTATTTTCATGGGAGCGGGGCAATTAGCGCCCACGCCTCTGCGCCAGGGCTGAGGGGAGGTTATCTTTCTGCGGGCACCCAGAATTAAGGGCATCTGAGACCAAGCGCAGCGGAGGATACAGGGGTCAGTTAGTGCCTGCCCACCAAAGTCTACCCCAGGACATATAAGGTGATCCTTAGCCCTTTTGGTCCAAGACACAGAGGATGTGCCTTTCATTTATCTGTGACCTTTGCTCCCTTATCAGCCAATACCAGTCCTCCACACACGGGTCTGCTGAATGTGGATCTGTCTTGATATTATTAAGATCTTAAATCTTTCTCACCAAATCCCATAGGAATGTGTGTGTGTGTGTGTGTGTGTGTGTGTGTGTGTGTGTGTGTGTGGAGGAGGGGGGGGGGGTCATGATTGATGACCAAATCACCTCCTCATCGTCTATCTGTATCTCCCTCATGTCTGCCCCCTCTGTTTTTTGGGAGGATTTTCTGAGGACCGGGGTTGTGCGGTATAAATCCTCTCTCTGGTTCCTCCTCGTCATCCTCTCGCCTCCGTTCCCCCTGCACGGCCCCTATTAACAGGTGTGCTGGCATGTCCCGTCCACCCCCACCCCTCCCCTCCCCTCTGATGTTTGAGAATGTGGCTGCCAGCCTGCTCTTCAATCAGCCAAAGAGGACACGTCACGGCACTTTTCATCTTTCTCTCGCCCCCCACTGGCTCGCTGCAGCTGCCCGCATCCAGTTTGAGTCCCCGGCGCTCGTCCACAAAGCAGACGGCAGCAGAGAGGCTCTCACACACTCGAAATCACTCAAACAAGTTTAATGCTCCCTTTCGCTCGAACGTGTTCTTTTTACTTGCCAGTAGGTTTCTCATTACTTTGAGCTACCTGGGTTGACTGGATAATCTACACCAGATCAGAATCTGCTGCACATCAATTTGTTAGTATCGTTGTGCAGTAAATGATGCCATTATGTCATAAGAAGTGATGTTCGATTGAATTTCAAATGTAGTATGCGTAATACAGTATATTAATAAAAATGATTTGCCTTTTATATCCCTGTGGTACTGTTGGTAGCCGTGTAAAAAAAACATATACATTAATAATGTGTGTAGAAAACTGAAGTAGCTGTTTTTTACATTTACAATAGCCCCAGTCCATTTCAATTCAGTTACATTTAACAACAATGTTATCTATTCCAGTCTTGGGCTCTTTAATTCATTTTTCATTGTTTCACCTGTTGAATAATCTCCAGGATACAAATCATCTGTGGCCAAATTAAACGATCTGAAGTTCTATTCTCAACAGAGTTACCAAGAAGTATTTTTTTTTAGATTTGGTGTAAATCTGATATTGCTTGTATCTCCAAGGGACATGGGGGGTGATATTTATGAGTGTGTCACGTTCAAGGAGCCAAACCAGGTTGATACCACACATTGCATCAAAAGTAATGATGGTCATCAATCCCCCTTCAAGCAGAGGCCAACCGTCATTTATCTTTGCTAGAGCCTACTTGCCCATCCACTGACACCATCTTCCGAGGGGTGGAAATTCTCAGCAGTGTCCTGCATTGATCTAAATGATATCTGCGAAGTTAGAGTTGAGTAGAATGGCCACAGTTTTATGTGACTCAAAGGCTATATTCTGCTCCACTTTACATGAAGTGGCCTCAGGTCCTCAGACACTATACACTTAATAATTGATTGACTGGGAAAAAAAGCATTTTTTAAAGAAAGAAATATACTGTACCAGAGCCAAACAGTCTTCTGAGCTGAACACACAATAATAACTGGTATTACAGTGCTGCCATTAAGCTCTCATGCACTCATCCAATTTAATGTCAGCGTTTATCAGGCATAGTACTTTACAGTTCTCTCTTTGCTGCAGTTGCTGGGATTTGTAACAAAATTAGGGTAAAAACTCAAAAAATGCAGCGCAGTTCTCATCCACGGGCACAACAGGATACCCTTGAGTGAGCAGCATATATTTTGTTGGAGGTCGTAGCACACACAGAATTAATGGTCCCATTAAAAGAGAGACTTCTGCCCTTCATGGTTAGAGAGTGCCTCCGGTGTAGTTTATCAAGCCCAGGCATAAGATATCTAACCCAGTTTATGGCAAAACTCACTAGTGCAGATTGTACTGTAGATATCACTCAACTTTTGCTGTAAAGAGGGGCCGATTAGAACACGATTATAAACTTCCCAGCTCGCGGAAAGGTTTTGCTAACCCAACTGAGGCGTGGAAAGAAGGAAGGCTAACAGAATAATGCACGAAAAGACCAATGGGCTTTGCCTAGACATTTTGTACACACAAAATAGGGTGCTTTATAGAACCATGCAAGCTTTAAAGAACCCTGAGGGGGTCATTTGATGGACCTTTCAAAATGGTTTATAGAACCATTTTTGGTTGTATATAGCACCATTTTTTCTAAGAGTGTGTACATATGATAAAGCCCCAGCCATGACACGACTGGCTGGGGCACCCGCACCGCACGCCAGTGACCGGGGTTGGATTCCCATCCCATAGTGTTTTCTGGATCCCACCCCGACTCTCTCTCCCACTCACTTCCTGTCTCTCTCTTTACTGTCCTATCTGATTAAAGGCATAAAAGCCCAAAAAAATACACTTAAAAAAAGGAGTGTGTATGATATGACTAGACCAACAAACCTATGGAGAGTGCATCTGTTCACTAAATTCTTTGACAAATATCAGACAAAGGTGAAATAATTGAAGGCATGGGTTTGCCTGTGCCCAGTAGTGATTAGTCAATGTTTGGTCAATGCCATGCACCTTGAAAGAGTTTATTATTCTACAAGAATAATATGATAGCTTGAAAAGCAGGATTGATTGGTGGCGAAAACCTTGACAATTCAGTTACTTTAATCTAAGATATAACGTGTCATAGGGAATCTCCTCTGTGAGTTGACCTCACTCTTGCAATCATTTGATATTGGAGTCTGGAAATATGAGACACGAGACTCTTATTGCTTATTGCGTCAGTGACAGGGCTTATAACATATTTGTGATGTTCTGTGCCCATTGTAACGTCTGCCTTTCAATGTATTTGATCACTAAGCTGTTTCAATCACGGTGAAATATGATGGTGATGTTTCATCATTTGTTTCCCTCTCTCTCTCTCCCGCCCCCTGTCTCCCCCTGCCAATCTGTCCTTTTCACCTTAACAGATGCAGTGTGGACAGCAAAGTATCGAGAGTAGCATGGCTGAATCGCACCACCATTCTGTTTGCCGGAGATGAGAAGTGGTCACTGGATCCCCGCGTCATTCTCCTGGACACAGTTCACACCGAGTACAGCATAAAAATAGAAAACGTGGATTTGCATGACGAAGGACCGTACGTGTGTTCAATACTGTCAGATAAATTGCCAAAATCAACAAAAGTGCATCTAATTGTCCAAGGTAAGCCTCCCCTTCTCCATTCAAAGCCAAATGACTGTGTTGAGGGATTCTTGTGTGCCTGGTCATGTTTTTTTTGTGCCCAACTGCTTCCATTTAACATATCAAAACACATTATTTTTGGCAGTCAATACAGTCTTAAATAGAGCTGAAAATCGCAATATTACATCATGAAAGGCAGGGATTAATTAAGACATTGCTGCCTTTGTGCGAGGAAAAAGATAAACGTAATGGGCCACGCGAGTGCCCTTTTGACTGGGTGATGTTCTAAATGAGACTCCTCAAACGTGACTCTACGCGATGCAGTTTGGATTTAATCTGAGTTTAATTTCAAAATGGATGATGGGTATTGATTTCGGAGACACAACACAGAGAATAAACTTTGGGCTTTTGTGTTTGCACAGGGGCTTGATAAATCAAATACCAGCACTCAGATTCTGGCTATTGCTTTTAGTCATGACAGAAAAAAAGCCCACAGTGGTCCAGGCTCCTGTGCAATTTCCAAAGTAATTAACTCTACCATGCAATTATCAGGCTTTTTAGACCACCATGGGGAAAAAAACACATATGATGAGATAGGAAGATCCATTGTTGTAAACTCTGATCCAAACCTGGCTTTGGTGCATCAAATGTCAACAAGACCCAAATTAAAGATGATTGCATGTGTTATTTGCACAGGGCAAATGAGTTGCAGTCATTGTGTGCTCATAGCTTAATAGGGTAAATGGGCTGCTTTTGATAAGTCCTTTTTAAAACATTTATCGACAACTCTGAGAACTTCACAAATGAATGCCTCATGATTCAGAGAGCGAGTGAAGCTTTTAATTTGGCTAAACTGAAGGTGTAATATCTTTGAAATGGATGATTTCATTAGTGAGAGAGGAGCTGTGACCCTGTGACTATCATTTTACCGTATGTGTTACAATTTACTCCTGCCGCCCCTGTTTAAAGAGCTCTTTGAAGCAGTGCGATGCTGTATGTTTGTTTCTTGCATTTGACAGGCCAAGCAATTCTAACCCAACTGAAAACAAATCGTCTCTGCTCTGTTGGTAGTGGACTGCCAGTGCTTTTTTAATATTATTATTTCACTGAATTATTATTTGTTGAATTGTTTTGTGAGAGCTTTGGTTTTGTTAGCCGTTTTCGTCTACAAGAGTATCTGGTTCTGCAAACATTCAACCAAATGTCAAGCAGACTATTCCAGCCTTTTCTACGTGTCTGTGTGGTGTTTGCCTCTGTTGCCGTCGGTTGCTTGGTGTCCATGGTGACGAGATTGTGCTAAGACACATGATGGCCTTCAGCTTTTTTGGCGACGTTTTGCGAAGCATTTTCTCAGCCGGTGATTCAAGCGACTTGAATCAGCCACTGTTCATCAACTTTTGTTGTCTTGCAGTCATCGCACTAGTGTGTGGTTAGCTTGCATGGCAGCCAAAACCTGATGGTCTGTCTGGCAGAATGCCCTGGTCACAGCACATAATATGAGGATGTCCTTCATGTTAAAATGCTTCACTGTAACTGACACTATGCCAGTGCTGTGCTGAATGAGGCTGGTTCGTTAGACTGTTTACAGCCTGTGCCTTGGTTGGGGGATCTGTAACAAGGCCACGCTCCCGCAGAGAAGTAGATTTCACACAGTTTAGGGTGACCTAGTTAACAGCATGTCTATCATTGCATCATCACAAACAAGCTCTGAGTTTGTTCTGAGATCAATCGGTTATATATTTGGTAGGATATTCGACAAGCCGCTATAAACATGTCTTTGTATAAAGGTGAGCTTAATGAGTTTCTCACATGAATGGAGTAATTGATCTGGAGTTGACTAATCGCCTAATGCCTTAAGGAAGCCAAACAGACCTCTTCAGTATTGGCACTCTCTCTGAATCACCTTAAAGCAAACTCACACACTTACGCCACAAATAGAGAAATGGCTAACTCATTCCTTCTTCCATCTCCACAAAACAAGGTATTATTCTTTAAAAATTGAGAGATAGGGAAACTAGTCAAGCTATGGAATTTAACATGATCTGGGACCCTCACTGCTCCCCGAGCGCCGCTGTATCAAGGCAGCTCACTGCCCCGGGGTTAGTGTGTGCTTTACCTCGCTGTGTGTTCCCTGTGTACTGTGTCTGTTTGTTCTCTAATTCACGGATGGGATGAATAGAGAGGCCAAATTCCATTGTACACGCAAGTATACTTGGCCGAGAAACCTGATTCACATGTACATTTACAATACAAAGTCACAATGTCAATATTGTGACTTTGGCCATGAATGGCCATATGCTATACCAGGGGTCTTCAACCTTTTTCAGCCCAAGGACCCCTTGGCTGTGAGAGAGACTGAGCACGGACCCCCACACCTGGCACACCTCAAATCATGCCTATCATTTGAACCGTCAGTCATTAGTGCCTACATGCATGCACGTAGGCCTACGAGCACGCACACACACGAACGCACACATTCTAAACATAAGTTATTATTAACAGGGGGGTAACTGCTTTATACAACTCGTTTCTCATAATTCTTTACATAGTGTTGCATAAACTCGCCCTATAATAGAATGAATGTCACAAGGGTCAACTAAGGTAGATATGTAAGGGATAATCAATGACGCGCCGTGCGTTTCTAGGAAAATAATGCACGTTCGAAGTGTTAATAAGCTCCCGACGCCGCAGGCATTATTGCAGTGCATTATTTTCCTATAAACGCACGGCGCGGAGTTGATTATCCCGTTTATACCACTGCTACGATCATTTTCGTTTATATTGCCGCTGTCTTAGATACAACGTTGCTGTGTTTACCGTTACATTCACATTGGCAAATTAATATTCAAGTGTGAGAAGCTCCGCTTTAACCCACTCTGGTGGTAGCCTATAAATTCAGCTAAATTCAGGCAAAGCTTAATTTGCTCAACCTGATACTGACAGAGAGCCTCTTCATCTTGAGTAAATATAACTTGTCTTACACAAGGAAACACAAACACACAAGATTATCGTTATCGTTTCATTTTGATGGTATGACATCGCGGAGAACGTTGGATTAATGAATTCACGCAGAACGCCTTGACGTGCAAAGACCGCAGACTCTCATTTAAAATAAAAAACTAAGCAAAACATCACACAGAACAAATAGGCTACCCCGCAAAGTTCAGGGTCCATCAGTCCCGACATTAAGCAAACGAATCAAACAGTCGAAACGTAATTTATCTCCCAGAATGAAAAGAACGAGTTTGTTAATGGTCAGATGCCGCTGAAAACGAAGCTATTTAACTAAAACGCACGGGGGGGAAAGTGTTCCATTGGGTAACACAATGTTACAGGGATCACATTATCACAAGCATGATTCATGGGTAGCCTACAATGTGTTATTTAAAAACGAATATGAAGCGATGTTCATTGAACATTATGTTAACTTTGACAAATGTTATTTTTTGGCAGACAAAAAAATGCTTCAGACGAAATATTTTCGCGGACCCCCTGCAGTACCTCCGCGGACCCCCTAGGGGTCGCGGACCCCCGGTTGAAGACCCATGTGCTATACTGTATATGTTTTGGTGAAGTGAGCATTGAAAGAACACCAAGTGAGTAGTGTACTGTATGTAACAGTCTGTTCAATGCATTCCACTCCATGCAAGCACATTAATTTCCAAGACTATATGACTATCAGTTCTCTAACCCAATACTGTGAGGGAAAATGCTAGTCATTAAAAAACGTTGACTAAACGCTCAAAGCGGATGTGTAGATGTTCAAAGCTACAGATGGTACGGGTTGAGAATGCTCCTTTCTTTCCCGCACATCGGGACTCCCGAAGCATCGGGACTTTAATTAAAAGTGCAACCGCAAGGGGGCAACATAAGACCGCCCTAATAAAATGAAGGTTCGGCTCATACCGGAAAACAAGGAAAAACCCGAAGACACCGCGCTGGTGACAAGCAGAGAAAAGAGACATCACGCTCGGCATGTCAGATTGCAGTTTCAGAGTTTTCGAATGTTTTACAGCGTACCTCACAGCTGGCTCTCTCACTCGACGTAGCCTATAACTCAGTCAGTCCAGCAGAGATGCCAGAGCAACGTTTTGGTCAATGGAGAGGGAGAGAAATGCTCCGCATATCCGTCTCATTTAATCCGTCTCATTTAATCATTAAAATGAAGGTGACGACTGGCGAAATTATAATCAAACGACGTTTCAATAAACCATTGTTGAAATTAATGAAAATGGTTTTAGAAGCCTTCAATTCAACCTGAAAGACTTGATAGGCAACCTTAGATTAATTCATTAATTCATTACGGTTACAAGACCGCATTTCCGTGAATAGGCTATTATTGTCAAGGCGAAGACGAAAGAGATGGACAAGATGGACATTTAGGCTACATTTATGCTAGGAATACTTAGAAATGTGTAGGCCTATAGGCTATTTTAAAACGGAGGCATGTTCATTTTAACCGGCAACGCGGGGTAGCTTACCCAGCACTTTATCACAGATTTTGTCCCCACCACTTTTGACAACTGAAAATAAAATGTATTTAACAGAAATATCTTTAATAGGCCTACATGCCTATCATGTCACTTTACTTATAACCATAGGCTACATGCATGGAGAAGATCGCGCATTTTGTAACATTGTAACAATGAATGGTCAGATATGCGATAGGGCAGTGAGGGTGATTCATTGTAACCATCGACTAGTAGGCCTAGCTCCGCAAAAGAAGTTTCTAGCAACTTAGAATATATGGATCTCGTTATGCATGTTCATGTTGATTCAGAGATAGACATAGACTACCGTGGGCTACTGTGCGTCAATATAACAGCATTTTATCATGTGGTGAATTAATGACTAACGTCAGTTTAACATGTCAGAACTTTTGATCGGCGTTTCAAGTGCATGCCGCGAATAAATGAACTCGACTGACTGAATCCTTTATATTTCTTGGCCAAGTGTGAAGAGATTGACACTCAAACTGTGGCGTAACTGGTTGAGGCATCTTAATCATACGTCAGCGACCGGGGTTCAAAACTTACTCTACGAACCTCCGGAACCCATTAAGACAAGAGGCATTATTTTATTAAAAAGTTTTGCGATTTTTTTATGATTGCGATGTCTGCTGAAAAGAAAAGTTAATGTGTGAATTCGTGGTTCAGCGCGCGCACACACACACACACACACACACACACACACACACACACACACACACATTTTTTACATTTACATAATAGGGCTCGGGCACACGCCTTGCATTCTAGGAATATCGCCGCCATTTGGTAGCGCACTGAACGTAATATCCATTCATTCAGATGCACAAGACAAGACGCAGAAAAATAGTAGCGATTTATTCTTTTCCTCTTGCGATCGTGGGTTGCACTGTTACACCCCACTACACAGCAACATAGCCTACTACCAAGAAGGCAAAAACTAAGTAACAGGAACACACTAAAAGGCGGGAGTAAATCCATAGTAATCCATAGTAAACTAAGGAGTGAAGCTGCCATATGGCTGTGCCCGCGAAGTTTTGATGTCTTGATCCCGAGCCCTAGTGTCAGGAAGTGTCTGTCGAGAGAGAGGGGGAAGGGAGGCAATCGTCCTCAATGCCGCATATAGGTAGGCTATAATATCTAGTGAACTGGTTAGACAAGTGTGGGGGAGGGGGAATGATCGCACAAGACAATTGCTCTTCATGAAATGGGTAGTCTCACAGACGTTTGTCGATGTTTAAACGTAGCCTACTACATCACTTGCGAAATCGTGAAAAGACGTGGCACATAGAATTATTAGGCTACTGGATTTAATATAGCAAGTCCATAGACTTTGTTCATCCTATATTAGCCTATATTAAAATGTTATGTGCTGCGGGGAAGCATTGGGGAAGTCAGTTTAAGTTGTCCTGTAACAATTTGCCTCTTATTATAATCAAGAGTATGCAGCCACTACGCACATGATAGCCTAGGTTATTACCCCATGCAAAAGAAGGCCTTAAGTTAACGGACTGAAGGCCTGTTTACATGTCAAACATGCATTAAATCTAAGAAACGGAAAACACAAATATCATGTATTGTGTCGTAAACAGTTAATGACTTCGTGGCTGGCCACTATGCGCAACTGCATCGCGCAGTGAGCTGAAGGATAGGAGGACCGACACTTATTAACACAAAGCTTTGTAAAGCACTAACAACCACCCCTCAAAGTTCATTGTCCATAAGTCCAAACAATAAGTATAAAAATCCGACAATCCAAAACGATAACGAGATCTCCCAGAAACGAAAAACAAGTTTGTTGAGTAGCCTAGTCCTTCCAACAATCTCAGCTTTTGCGTTTGTTAGATAAAAGGCATTCTGTCCTGCTGTATTCCAATGAGAAAAAATCATCCACAAGGTAGGCTAAGGATCACGGTAATGCAGCATGCAGGAATCTACGCACAAAACGAATGAATGGGTTATATCGGCCAAAACGAATGAATGGGTTGGGAGAGTCGTCTGGCTGTGTCAGCAGACTGCAGTCGGTCTCGAGGGGTTAAATAGCGCACGTACTTGAATTTTAATCTGAAGAAGACCACACGGTCGAAACGTCATTCCTTTGTGATAAAGAAAATAAAATCAAATCAAAAAAGGAGGATTTCAAGTGTGCGAACCTTTTTCCATTTTTTATGATTTAGCCTACTCTTGTTCTGCACCTTGACCGGGGATGTGCACAAACTTTTTTACTACACTTGAATTTTAAACCAACTCTTCTCTAGCCTATATCCTATAGCCATACTTTAATAATCAGATGTTATGCTCATTTTTGTAGGCTACACCTCACCGGCAAGCACGCACGCAAATGCTGCTTTTGCACATCTACAATATTGGCCAGGCTATATAGAATAGGCTTTTAGGACTGTATTTTGCCTTCGTGCAACTTTAGTTGTGCTCAATCTAAATTGTCCAATCCAAATATTGTCAGTAAGGATAGGTCATATACCAAATGGCGAACCTCGAAAATTATTTAGGATATAGAGCCGTGTCCATTACGCATGCAGTTATTTGTTAGGCTATTGTTTTATTTGAGTGTTTTTGTCTACTATGGCAAACATAGTTGAAACGTTCGCTCTAAACTTATGTATTTCCAATCGGCTTTCACAATCAGCTACAGCTGCGCGGCGCTGCGCAGATGATCGCCATGAAAACTTGCAATGTCTTTACAGAACTGCTTTCACTTCCCCGAGTCGCGAACGCAACATGCACAACAACCGATATTTAGCAAACACATGTATTTCCAGCTCTCAAAACCGATGAGGTCCAGATCTCAGTGTCCTCATAGCTGCCTACAGCCATGCATAGTAAGCCTAATGATAGCCTAATAGTTATGACATTAATAGCCTATTAATGACCTCATGTCGGAATGGCACGTTGTTTGAAAAAAAAAAAAAAGTTAAATAGGCCTAGGCCTACCGCCGAGTGGGGATATGTCGGAATAAACAGCGGATACCAGCTGGGTTGTAAAACATTACTGTAGGCTATTCGTTGATCTTATCGATGCAGTCCTTGCGGCCACTTCTCCCCATCGTAGGAAACTTTCTGCTTAGTGTTGACAACACAAAGGCCTTCACGTTGTGTGGCAGTGCTTGCTTGCCCTTCGATCCATCCCAGTTGGTGGTTTTGCACCTGTCCCTGAGTTATAGTATAGTCTATATGAGTAAGCGCTTATGCTCTAACCGCATAATAAAAGAAGCACCTGCAGCAGTGCTTATGGCAAGGCTATTAACACCTGTCACTGAGCTATGGACAACCAGTTATGCTCGAAAATTATCATAATAACAGACACACCTAATTGTATGGCTCTACGTTTAAACACATCAAATTAGCAAGCATTTCCGCAGCAACGTTTGCTTTCTTTTTCTGTCGGTCCGCGGTTGCTTGGTCAATTGCACAGCAAATTGACCATTACATTACTTATATATTTCTTATAACGAAACGCGAAGAAAAAATACGAGGACTGACCATCTCGTTTCTCCGCGTTTCCCCCAATACCATGGCGACAAAGAGAAATAAATATGATTTGACATTTAAGCTGATTGCTGACAAATTTGCCACACAATTCGGGAGAAGCAGCGGACAGGAGCGCCACCACAAGCAAGCACTTCTAGCCCAAATTAACATGGCAACGTTGCCTATGACTAAAGTGTCTAAGTAGGCTAGTCCTACTAATATTACATTTGATTGGTAGCATGTTTGTAGCGCGCCAGTTTACCCATCCCCTACATCAAAACAGCTTAGAATCAATCAAAGAATCAGCTGTGTCGGCGTTAGGCTGTAGGCGATTTTCTATAACCATTTTCATTCATTTCAACAATGGTTCATTGAAACGTCGTTTGAATAATTTCGCCAGTCATCACCTTCATTGTAATGATTAAATGAGATTAAGGAGTCGACTATTGACGGATATGCGGTCTTCATCATTTTGAAATGCGGGATGAAACTTTCTGCCACCTGGTGGTTGTTTGGGTACATTGCCTTAGCCTCGAAAAAAATCGGCTTGACGGCCTGCGGGATCTCTTCGGGAGTCCCGCGGGAGAAGGTGCATTCTCAACCCGTACCCACTGTAATATGTAACTGAAGCATTAGCAATGTTACCTTTGAAGTCATCAAGTAATTACCTGTCTCCTCCCTCGGTTTTTGTTGTCAGCGTCTGATCAGAGAAAGCAGCTGATCGGCCAAGGGTTCAGATCACATGTCTGCAGAGGTGCACCAATTAGCAATAGGCCACCTCAGTGGCACTGGCACTGACCTTTCTGAAGGCCTTAAGTGCAATTGGTCTTAGTCACACACACACACACACACACACACACACACACACACACACACACACACACACACACACACACATCCTCAAGGACCACTTAAGGGCCATTATCCACCTTTCACCCAGACAAGCCAATTCAATGACCTTTGTACCTAATTGCACTTTACCTTATTTCATTATATACCATTATATTTTAGAGTTTCAAAAGCAGAAAAATGAAAAAAGATATCCTACCTTAACGCACAGTAATAGGAAGTACATTAATTACCAGCATTTTACTGTAATTATCACTTCACTAAAGGGAACATGAAATCTTGTGACAATTGCATCTTCTCTGTTTACTGCACATTAACATACCGTAATGTATGTTGCAGTAATGACACTGACACATGTGGCACTTCTTACACATGACAGTTGTTCCTCACTGAATATTCACAGCTGCCAATAAAACGTGTCTGCTGTGCGATGTGTTTATTTAATTGAATTATGTTGTAGCTCCCAGGCCACGGCAGCGGTAGCGGTAGCATGTGAAGATCTGTAAATCTGCTCTTAGCGTGCCCGGCAGCTGTAGCCCTGTCTTCAGTCCTCCCCCCTCTTCCTCTCAGCATGGATGTCACGCTGTGTTTGGCCATTAAGCACTCTCTCTCACACAGCATATAGCCCTCTCCGCCCCAATCAAAACCCCCCACTGTAGTTGCCTTGCACTTATATTGTACAACTTCAAGAGCACGGAGTCAAAGAAATACAAGACTGTGGGCTTCAAGAAAATGATGTGATTTCCTGGTAAAAGAGAGGAGAAATTCTCATTCTTGCTATTTATGATTCAGAGAAACCAAGAAGCCTAGCCTTTGAAAATGTGCCCAGTACTTCCCTCTTATGACCAATTACCGTCTTCATGTAATGTATCACTGATACATCTATTTTGGTTGTGACTGACGCCAGCTGGTGTCCTAGGCTCTCATCATCTTCCGAAACATTGATCTGTGGTATTGATCAGCGTTAAATTGAGAGAGAGGGCGTGCATACGGGCCCCCATGCAACTTGAGACGTTGACTTTTATTTTTTCCTTCCCTGGTTTCTTTTGCTGAAAAGGCATTCTTCATGCGGGTTCAATGAGTATTAAAGTCAAATGAAGGTTATTGCGGTATTTTTAAGTACCTTCCTCCAGGGTTATATTGGAGACTGTAATAGGTTAAAATACCTCTGGGTTCGGAGAAGGCCATATTGATTTTCAGAATGTACAGGATTAAATGGTTGTCATACAAATTCAAAGTGTTATGCTAGACAAGGATCAAAGTAAGGTTTTGGAATACTATATGTGACTAATCTATGGTCTTCATCACCTGTAACAGTATATGGGGAAATGCTGCTGAATGAATTCATTTACTGTCATTATTTAATTAGAATATTAAGGCAACCGATTGAATCAACTATATTTAGAAAATATAATTAACTTGTTTAGTTCAAGCAGCAAAAAGTTTTGTTAGAAAACAATAGAAGTTGTTTACAATTTAGTTTGTAGAACTGCAGTGCACACATCCCCCCTCAGGCTCCAAAATGGAGACGCTGTGGCCTCTGAAGCCAAATCTGGGCATTCGATTTGAAACCCGGACGGTTGAGTGAACCTTGTGATTACTCAGAGCCAAATGTCTGCTCTTTGTGGTTTTGGTCTCTTGTACGAGCATGCACCAGAGGTCAGTTTGGCTGTGGATAATTGAGGGACTCTTGACTTGTGAATTAATCACCAGCACAGCCTGCATCCTCAGCAATGCCACTTGAGGCCAGTCTGTATCTAATGCAGTTCCGTGTGTCAAGATGCAACATATCTGTTGCATGTTCAGATACTGGATGAATGAATGAATGAATGAACAAATGAATGAATGAATGAATGAACAAACGAACGAATGAATGAATGAATGAATGAATAAATGTGTATGCAGGTTTTTTGCCAGTATAATTCATGCCACTCAGTTGCCCACAAGTTGTTTTCCCAAAGCCACTTGAATCAGCGATAGATGGTATGCTTATCCCAGAGCAGCAGCTCTTGTGTATTTGATGTAATAGATTTAAGCGTGGATGAAGTGGAGTTTTTTAGCGCGACACCCCTGTCGCCTGCACTTACTGAGCACCAGGGGGTCTGAGTGGGAGAGGGACGGGATTGATGCTGTGAGGGTAACAATGAGATGAGAGACTCTCCGAGTTCTCTTCAGGTGCTGAGAGGGAGCGGAGACTGTGCCAAATGACTTATTCATGACCAGTGCACTTAGCACAAGTCTGCTGTTGTGTTGTTGATGCTGTTTGGCCCTGTGTAAGAGGTGACTGGTAAATCACGGGGTGTTTTTTTTATACATATAGAAGGGATTAACTTTTTTTTGATTCTATAGTTTTCTGATGGTGTGCTGTGACACTGTCATTGTTGCAAAGATGAGATAAGCATTACATTAAGGACATGTTAACACGTCGTCATCAGCAGTGACTCCATGAGTAACAAAAAAATGTGTGCAAATTGAAAATGTGGTAAAAGTATGTACCCCTTCAATGTTTGTAATGATCCAGAGCTTAGGACCTAGTAGGTTGGGTATGGGCACAGCATGGGGTCAGAAAAATGACACAGACCGGTACCTGCTGAGCTGTCAAGGTATGCACTGCCATTGCCACCTCACGCCACAAACTGTACCTCAATGAATTAGTCCTAGCTAATGCCAATTGTCTGCCTGATCCTTTTATCTGCTATTACCGTTTGGTTTTTGTTTATATAAGCACATTGAATGACCTCTATGTCAAAACTGACCTGAAACTAAGGCCATACGTTTTTACCAATGAGATGCACTGGTGCACTTTAAACGTCTGCTTCCAAGTGGCTACTATTTGTCTTGTCTGTGGTGTCATAATGTCAGTGTTCCTAATTGCCTGTCCTGTTGTGGTCTGATGTGTTTTAATGTCTATTATGTTGTATGTTATATCTTAATGAAGTGCCAACTCACTTGTCTGCACACCAAATCTACCTTGGGGTATAAATAAAGTTATCTAATCTAATCTAATCTAATCTAATGTATGAAATGCGCTATATAAATAAACTTGACTTGACTCAACTTGACTTGATGAATGGGTAGACATCATTAGTATGTGGTCAGAGATTCATTGACCCGCCATATATGGCTATCTGGTCGACAAGCCCAGTGTATATACACAAACTAGGCATTTTTCTTGACGTTTCCTTTCTTGATGTTTCAGTCAATTCTCACGCACACACACACACACACACACACACACACACAATTCAATGAGATGGAAAGCTTTCTGACCCCGATACGCACAAGCATTTTCCCTGTGACATGAACCGTAAAGGGGTCAATTCATCCAAAAAAGGCAAAAAGTATTGCACAGGCAAGCCGACCTTACGGCAGAGTACGAGGCTTCATTCACTGCCGGAGACAAGTTACTGTACAGTCACACAAGCATCGTAGGAAGCATGAGCGATACTGTACAAGTCTGTCTTAGACAAAGTACCGCTATTTATAGAATTAAAACAGGATAAACAGGATAGTCTTGATGGATTACTTAAAATGAAAATAATAGAGCTGACATGATAAGGAAAAGCTGTTATTACTCCAGACTCCCTAAGGGAGGTTGACCTCAGAGGTCATGGACAAACGTAGCTGAGATCATGCTTGGAATGTCTACATGTACAGTGTAGCCAGTAAGGTACCAACAACCCTAGTGGACATTAAACAGCTAAAGTGTTGTAACATTTCTGGAAACTTCACACAAAACACTTTTTGAAACTATTTATCACTAACGAGAGGACATAAATCCTATCAAATTATACTGAAGATTAATGCCAAAGATGTTTGCTCATCTGAGATAACTGTTTGGATGGGATAATACGGCATTTGTTGTTTCAGCTGTGGCGTTGTAATGGGTACTGTGTGTATCGCCTAAGATTGTGTTTACTGTAGAGTGATGGCTTGTAATGTGTAATGTGTGTATCGCGTAAGCTTGTGTTCACTGTAGAGTGTAGATGGTTTGGCAGAAGTGGCATTGTGGGTAAGAAATGGGAGCATGTGTTATTTCTACGTAGTCTTTTTTAAAATACTCTTCTTATGCTCTTTTTATATATGAAAAAAACAGCATTGCATTAGCTTGCAAAATTACTGTTCTCAAATCCATTACCCGTGAAGATCCAAGCAAAGTTGCATGCACATTTGATGCATATCAGTGGCTGAAGTCTCTATAAATGCTGATGTCTTCAAAGAGATTATCTGCTATCCCACACGAAAGTAATGGCATTGTGCAAATGCTCACACTTTTGAATAATAAAACCCCCCACCAATTTAATATGTTTTGGATTTGCAATGGCCAGATATGCACTTGTGAATATATCTCTTTAAAAGTGTGAGTGTAAAGGGTGCAATTATTGCCAATCATTAATATATTGTGCATCTGCAGTTTTGCATGCTTTTTTTGTTGATTTGAGCAATAGGCTGTCAACACTTAAAAATCTGCCATTTTTCCCTAGATCATAATCACAGACTGTCTGCCGACTTGAAAGATTTCCTGTGTCAGAGGATTTGCTTAGTCACTGTGCCCAGTTCTTTGACTCCCTAAGTCGCCGTCCTCAGTTTAGAAGGTCTGCTCTATCTTTTACTGCCAGTCCAGTATAATGTTGTGCCTCCTGTGATACGTCAGTTGGGGTAAAGCAATTCAATTAGTGACCGCCATAAAGAGTGGACTGGATTATCCGCTTTGGTTTCCTCAAGTGTAATGATGTGACCGTATTTTAGATTTGCCGCGAACCGTCTTCCCCACAGAAGAAAGAGACTACTAATGTAGGAGAGTGCCTTTCTGGAAAACACCTTCACGGTCATTACTGCACCTGCTCCCCAAATGGTCACTGTCATTAATGAACCACTCTATAGATTTTCATGCATTAAGCTCTCATCAATGAGTAGGAGCCATGTTCCACCTTGTACAGCAGGCCGGGTACTGATTTTTTTTTCTTCTTCTTCATCGTCGAGTTAGAACAATCGTTAATGCCCTGGGGAATGAGTTTCGTTCATTTCTCATTTATTTATTGGTAATTAAGATTGGATTTGGGATGTGCTGTAGGATTGGCACACGGGCCATAAATGTATTGTAACAATAGTAACATTGATGGATATTTTCAATTACCCAAAGTTATGAATGTGAGAGCTTGGATTTTCTTAGATCCACTATTGAAAAATGCATGTTTAATGGCACAGCCTTTAATAAAGTAGTAGTCAGTTATATGAAGTAGTGCTGAGTCTGTTAGGACCCGTCTGGCTTTCAAAAGCGACTGGGCCCTTTTAATCTTTAATCACTTTTCCAACTTTTCTGCCGAGCAGTTTTAGAGAAAGCATGCTGTTTTACCCTAGAAGGCTAGAAGGTGCCGTGTGATATTCATAAATGTGATGGCTGGGGACTTTATTGTGTCCATTGAAATGTTTAAATCAAAATGATTCTTTGGAATTGGTATATCAGCTCCGGTGATGTCCTGTTGTTGAATTCCGGAGGTTGTCAGCCTTCTTATTTTCCAAAAATAACTATTCTTGAGTGGAGTGTGAATGACCCCCCACAGTGACCTCAATGTGGATGATGACATCGTCAGTAATGTAGCTCTGAAGCACTGTGAAGTTTTCACCCAATCATCAGTGAAAGCTTTCATTTCATAGAGTTCCTCCATGGTGGATGTGCTGATCCAGAATACATTTTTGGTCATGTTCTGCCTGTTCCGCCTGTGTACAATTTTTATGCCAACACATTACTCATATGTGTCTTTATGAGAAGCATTACTAATGTTTACATGACTTATATGTATGTTTTTTTTTTTTTTTGTAGTTCCTGCAAGAGTTGTGAACATATCAACAGACATCACGGTAAATGAAGGAAGCAACGTCAGTCTGATGTGTTTAGCCATCGGGCGGCCAGACCCCAGCATCATATGGAAACATCGCTCCTCAAGTGGTAAGGCTCCTTTAGCTTTAGGATGTACAGTATTGGTTGTGTGTTGGTAATGGTATTCATGAGAATAAAACAAATGGTGAGTCAATAGCCTAATAATTCAGTAGCCGTTTGCCATCTAACCTTGACATCAATATTTAATTTAATCCACCTTCACATGTTGCTCAAGGTTATATGCATTGTGAATTGGGACCTAGCTAAAGATGCAAAGTCCACCATTATGAATATATATGTTCATCAACTGAATATCTGGAATGGACATGTACAGAGATATGCTTCCAGAAAATGTCATGACCTAAGACTTGTTGGCTTTGCAATAATGTCTCACATGGATTATATTATTATCACAAGAAAAGAAAAGTGGAAAAGAGATCATGGTGCATGATCACAACATGTCTGTATACCCTTTCAGTGTGTAACACGTTTAGACCTTCGACTTAGCGAACTTCATGAATTTAACAGAAGCAGCGCTAAAAAATACTCACTGTAATGAAGCAAGTGTTTAAGTCATTAATGCGCACTTGGACATTGGATATCCCCAGTGGCAAACCATGGCACTTAAACCTTGACCCTCTCACACTCTGTCAGTCATTTTTATTTCATGTTGATTGATTGGCAAATGAGGAATTGATGAAATCAAATGACAACTGATGCCTTTTTAAAATATTAATTTTGAGAATATTTTAGGCCCCCCACAGAGAGCCTCGAGGGCCATGACAGTTCACCTCAGCCAGAGACACTTATATATGAGGAGACACTGCACTGGAAAAATCGCCCATTGAAATGCATGGGGTAACTTCGTAACACAAAGATGGCGGGTGTTTGACACCGGTTTTTGCATGTCCCGTCGCTTCCAGTGCCGTTGCTCCAAACATTTTGCCGATCCTTGGCGGTCATGCTTTTTGAAAACTGCGTTGCGAAGAATTGCGCATGCGCAGTCCAAGATTACCAGTAAGAAAAAGGCTTTTTAAGCGTTCATTTGATACAAAACCACCACACTTTTTCAGCGATTTTAGTCTGATTTTCATCATGATTTCAAACATGTGATTTTTATGTCTCTTACACCTCGGAACATGGACATCCACCAGCTCTCTTCCAATTCATTTAGATAGGGCCCTAGTCTTGTTATGGTCAAAGTCGCTGCCCAACCCCATGGCCAATATGGCTGCCGTGACGTGACGTGACTTGCCTTAAAAGGACTTAGCCTCAGCATGCCCCCCCCCTTCTTCCTCTTCTTCCTGCCCTCACCACAGTACTGCGACGCGCTTTTCCGTGGAAAGCTCTGCCGCTCACCCCCCTGCTGACGGCAGTGCCCGGGCAGTGCCCGCTGCCTGGCATGGCATCACTTCAGGGTGACAGGCCCCACAACTCTAATGCTGCCACATCTGTGCCGCCCGAATGTGACAGTATGGGCCACCTACTTTGTCTTTTTTGACCAGCCGATGATGTCTGGTCGGAGGGGCAATGATGGCAGCGTCTCCCTCAGGGGGAATCTGAGCCGCTGTTCGCCGGCCGGTCTGTCTGTCGCCCTGCATCGTCCCTCAGTCATCCACCCCCCTCTGCCACCTCCCCCCCTCTGCCAAGTCTCTTCCTGGGCATTTTCACTTGCGGTCTGTGTGTGTGTGACGGGGGTGGCACAGAGGACACTGGACAGATGCCTCAGATGCCTCCCTCTCTCTCTCCTCCGAGCTCGCCTTCGGTGCCCGCACATCGCTGAATCAGCACCTGGCCAAGGCATCTTCCTCCACTTCAATAATCAGGCTTGTGTTTCCAGAGGGACAGTCTCTCTGGACGGACGAGCGGGCTCGCTCACAGTCTCCGACCGTGTTGGAGAGACACAGTAGGAGGAGGAGATGAGCCACTGAGTGAAAAATGTATGAGGGAGCTGGAAGAAACTAACCGTGGCAGTTCTAGCCCTGCTGATGAAGGTCCAATTGACATTTTACTTCAGTTGCCAGAGTACCAAGGCATTTGGGGGGCACATTTGAGTGAAAGTTATTAATGCAGTGTTTGTCAGCTTGTGCTTCTGATTTCTTTCTTTATTTTTTTTGTTCAGTTTGAGCATCAGCAGAGGCCTCCCCCCGCACATTTAGATATGAATCTGTCTCGCATGACAGGAATAGCTAGCTTGGAGGTGGAACCAAGTCGACTTCCCATAAGGGCCGGCTTCTCAGTAAGGACTTACTCGGTCTGTATACCATGCTGCGAGCATTCCGGCTGTCAGCCAGTCCTCATCTGCGGAGGTTCATCTGTGTGGGCAGAGAAGAATCAAAAACTTAATCTATTGTTCCTCCATTCTCCACCCAGCTGCCCTGCAAGCCTCCAAGCCATCCTTGTTTATACTTTGAGTCAGTAAGACTGCAATCAATATCACCATGCTGTCATGCCGTAGACCATGACTAACTCAGAGGCTGAACAGGTACCATCAATGAGGGAGCCCATCTTCAACAGCCAGGCCCTTGCATTAATAGCATGGTAGTCTGGAGGTGCTACTGATATCTCTCTTCTCCCCAGAGGGTCTATCCTATTGATCACACAATCAAACTGGAGAAATACTTAATGAAATCATTTTCACTCCTATGAGACTGAAGACTGCATTGTTCGGGGTGTTTTCCTGTAGGACAAAAGAACAATGATTTCATTACAGTGGATGTCTTCATACTTTTTTTTCCACAATGAACAAATATTGGATTTTGCTGTCGGTGAAAAACCGTGTCGTATTTCACATCAATCTGAACAAACATTTGGCTGTATAGTGTGTGTTTAAAAAAAATAAAATAAAAAAGAACATAGTATAAGCAATGCATGATTTTAGTCATCCTGTCTCGAGCTATTACTGAATGCCTTGTTCAGTCTGTGCAGGTCACCATGTAGATGTCTGGGCACAGATGTTTGTTTTTTCTGGCATCTCCCTGTACTAGAGATGTCCTCCTCCTCTGCTTGCCTGTAAGCTATCTGCATCCCCTCAGCCAAACGCTGTGTGCATTTCTCCCACATTTGTCTGTCTGCGTCTAGCGTTGCTGATCCATTCACCTCCTGCTCAGCCATCTCTCCCTCTCTCTGTCAGTCTCTCTCTCTTTCTCTCTCTCCCTCTGTCTCTCTCTCTCCTTCTGTCTCGCTCTCTGTCTGTCTCTCTCTCTTTCTCTCTCCCTCTGTCTCTCTCTGTCTGTCTCTCTCTCTTTCTCTCTCTCCCTCTGTCTCTCTCTCTCCTTCTGTCTGTCTCTCTCTCTTTCTCCCTCTCTCTCTCTGTCTGTCTGTCACTCTCTCTTTCTCTCGCTGTCTCTCTCGTTTGGCCTCCTCTGCTGCTGGCCTGTGTTCGCTGCTCTGCGGCTGCCTCCTCTTATCTGCGCTCTCCCGCTGCTCCGCGCCTCCTCCTCCTCCTCCTCCTCCTCCTCCTCCTCCTTCAGTGTTCTCCACTCGGTGTCCCCATGCTGCAGACAGCACAGCACAGCACAGCACCACCCCACCTCCTCCCCTGCTGCAGCAGGAGCGTGTTCACCGCCACTGCTCCCCTCTTTACACCTCAGCCATATCACCGCCACCACCATCTCCCCCCCCACCACCCCTGAGGGATGCCAGGAGCTGTGGATGCACGTCTGCTTGAGCCTGGCCACCACGTTGCTATATGTGTGTGTGTGTGTGTGTGTGTGTGTGTGTGCATCCCTGTTTGGCTGAGGATGCGCCGTCATTTACCATATTCTGGGTGTGCTGAACATTCCCATACTAGACTCTGGGTGGGTGTCTTACTCGGTCATTTCCAGGATTATCACCTCTAGTGGAGGGCTGTTGATCGTTCTGTAACAGTTGTCTGTCTCCTGTCTTGTCGCTCTCTGCTCCACTCATTTGAGACTGTGATTACAGTCCTCCATAATAGCTGTGTTATGTAAGATATCTATTTTTCTTTACTTTATTGTTTAATTAGTAGGAACGGTGCATATTTATGGACATCTGTGTAAAATGCGCAATGTAAACACGCCAGAATTAGCACAATAGCTTGTTTTCATCGGTTGTCCCTATGATTATTATGATTGATGGAATTATTTATAGGGATTTTATCCATGAACGGTGGCTTTATGATAAAGGCAAGGCATGTGAAGTGCACTCGTTGAAGCAGCTGCAAACAACAACTTGTTTTCATAGACTAATTTTAAGCAGATATAATGATCTTTTACGAGTGTAGAGGTGGTTTTATATGGTTTTATAACAGGATCCAAGATGTAATAGGAAAGCTACCTTAGGTGGAATATTGAGCTGCATTTGATGACCCTGAAGATGGCTTGAGCTGAAAGAAACATGTTGTGCAGCAATATCATTGCTAACCTACCATTGGTACAAGTCATTTCAACAATTCAAACTAAATTAGTTTTTAGAAATGTTTTTGCTCCTCTCGTCAGCATCCGTTGGGTGTTTCCGGGACAAGACATTTAGCTGATAATTTGCATCACAGATGGTCATACAGGAGCAACAAAAGCAGGCAATACTGAGTGATGAAATCGTTCCTCAGAAAACCAATATGCAGGTCTGTATAGACGGTGTCAGTTAATGTCACTGGCTTCACTGGGAGTGAACGTTATCTTACTTGACATTTCTTGCAAGCTCTAATGAAAAAAAAAAGATGCGAAGGACGTTGTGTGCCAGTGAAGACATTTCACATAAGAACTCAAATGTTTCCTGAAGTGACATTTCTCAACTAGTCTCTCCGTACTTGTGGAACAATAGATATAAAATCTGTATATTTTTGTCGGTTAAAAACTGAATATGAATGACATGAGATTGTGCTTATTATAATAAGTGAAAATCAGGGTAACAACCGGACAATATTCTTGCTATCAGTGACAGGATGGCCAATTTTATAAGTAAATTGGTTTTCAGATATAGCACGGATGTGATTTTCCGGAACGTTGTATTACATCATTGTTATTAATAGGATAACACACCCACCATGACAATTGCATCTGTCTCTCCGGCCCTATCACTTACACCGTTTCACATTCAAAAAATGTCAGACGGCTCGCCTCATTACAATCACAATGCCATCGAGTTGTATGCTAGAAACCAACAGCTTTTAGCTCTGACAACTGGAGTGCTGTAAATGCGCGTGGCAGCAAAGTTACTCTGTGTAAAAAAAAAAAAAAAAAAGAACGAAAAAAAATCCACCACTATTCAAACACTATTTTCACCATTATCACGTTGGGACATTCCTGTTATTGCCATTCTTGCCATGATTCTGGCGGTCACAAAAGTTGGCGTTCCGATAGGATTGTGGCCACCCCTTTGAGTGACAGAGCTATTGCATTGTTGACGTATGTTGCCAAGCGGTGGCAGGTCTCTTGATGAGTGGCAATTTCGCCATTATTCCGGCCAGAGTGTAAGGCGTGCCTTGTGCTGTGATGTGCCTGTCAGCGTGAACAATGCCCTGCGTTAGCCCCCTCTGTCACCAGAGTGATTTTCAGCTCACTTGGGGAGAATTCGCCCAGTTCCCAGAAGGGGAAACGTAGCAACATAATTGGCTATGAAGGGCAAGGCCACGTGGCAAACGATGATAACAATGAATGTTACTGCTTTTTCTCCCCCAAAACCCCTCCGCGCGTATAGGGAATAAGGGTCTTCTCTTGGCATGGTGTGGCCACACACACACACACACACACACACACACACACACACACACACACACACACACACACTCACACGCTCACACTCATGTCCAGTTCACTGTCTACACTTTCATCATGGGACTGATGGGTCATTCAGGATTCTTTTATATGTCTCTTGCTTTCTGTGCAAGCGAATGAAATAGTGTCTCGGAGTCCAAGGCACCAACACAGCAGACAGACAAGACAACACCCCTACACACACACAAAGGACAAAGATCAGACCGCTCATAATAAACTAGACACAACTATACGCTCAACCTCCATACAACTACATGTCCGTGCACAATGCAGATGTGAGGAGAAGAGAGAGGCATTGCAGTACATGTCTGTCTGTACTGTACATTTGTGGCCTGGAGATTAGCAGTTTTGGAGAAGCCACATTGTACAACTACTGCTTCCATTGACTTCTGCATCACTCATACAGCATATTGTTCATTGTTTTGATTATATTAGTTTAATTTATCTCTATCTATTTTAAACTAATCTTAATGAATGTCATAGTCTTTCATCTCTTATCTAATTTTCCCTGTTGCATTTTACATGTTATTGATGCAGTTATTGTTCATTTATATGTAAAGTCTAATCATTTGTGTTATGATTATGAACCCCCTACCACCTCAGCGGGTGACTGGGGTGAGATATATTAATTAGAACTTTTCAGTCTGTGCTTTCTTTTTTCTTTTTTGTGTGAGGGCCAAGGGGGGTGGATGGTGGCAGGGAGTTAACACATAAGAACAAATCTCTGAGTCTCTGTGCAAATCTCGCTCTCAAGTGCTGTTGATAGAGTTATACATGGACTTTCCTCACATGGTCCGATTTATTGATTTGTTTATTTATGTCTCATTGGGCCACACGGTGCTGCTGAAATGTAACATTTCGCAAAAAAAAAAAAAAAATCAAAGATCCATATGTGCTTGCAATTGCCTTTTGATTTTGGGAAATTGGGACCCCTGGGCCGCGCTGAACGCAGAGTGTGTGCTATGTTACCACGTGCGCTACTTTCTGTTTCACAAAGACATAAGAAAAAAAAAAAAAATCCTTGTTTTGCCCAGTCCTCCAGTGAGCAGCTGCTGTGGCGGCAGCTGGGTTTTTGTCTGTGTTTATGTGCAGCATATGGCCCAGAAGTGGATGTGTCCCACTCGTTTGACTCTGCGGCACTCGTGGCTGTAATAGGAAGGTACAGAATGAGCAGTTAACTCTTGCAGACCCTGCAAAATATCTTCCGCTGTCACAAAGTTTTTTCGTGTTCTGTGTTGTCGTCGTTGGAGCTGTGATAACCTTCAATATGCAATCAAAGCGATTCATGTACACTCTAGTTTAAACACGTCAGATGATAGTCATTACAGTGTTAACTTTGAGTAAGGACTGAATTCAAAACCATGAGATCCATGGTATGGAGGAACTGATGTGAGATTATTATTATAATAGAATCAAGAACAACACAAGATTTTTTTTTTTTAATCATTGAATATGATATGGTCCCTGATTCAGCAATGCCAAACTGCTATTAAGGCTGATAAGAAAGCATGTCCTTAACATTCAAGAGGTCTATTGAACAGGGAAGAGGTTGAATGAACTCTTAATGGGTTGGGAACAATGCAAATTCAAACGCTATACAAGGAGAGAAGGGGAAGATAATGGACAAACAGCATATCAGGTTTTTCTATCAGAGTGTATTCTCCATTCAGTGGCGAGGACGCCTGAAGACTTGTAACGTGGAAATGTGGAGGGGAAAAAAAAATCATAGAGAGTGGGATGAAACAAGGCAGTATGTTTTCAGTAGAATGATTAGCACATGAAAGATTATGGTGTATTGGTGGGAGGAGAATCCTTGATCCTGAGCAGAGATACAGGAAGTGTAGTACTATTGAAGTGGAGTGGAACCTGCCATTTTGAAAGCGTCACACGCTATTGTGGTATAAATCACCCGCAATTTCAGCTTTGTCTTTTTGTAATACAAAAAGTCATTTTTGGTGTTTCCATATGGCTCTGGATATCAAGCTGTAATTTGAATATTCACTCTGAGCTGAGGTTGTTCTATAGATCATTTCAAAACATCACAGATAACTATGATATCACCAATAAAAGCTGTCATTTCAACATTTATTTCATAGATTTCAATTTAACACACACAAAGGTTACATTTTGCGGTGAGAAGACCTGACATCTGTGACATTTTATGACATTGTTATGTTAGTGGAATGTTAAATGGTTTGAGCATACAGTACATGCCATAGAAAATCCAGTTACACCATAATTCAGTCGAGATCATATTATGCTCTGTTGGCATTGACATGAATCAGAAGGCCATGTAATTCCATAGGTATTATATCCACAGTTTATTACAGATGCCTGGAGTTGCTCCCATAACATCCTTGTCAGCCTTGAAAAGGAGTATCCATGACATTCATAAATGTTGCTGTATTGGCCAAGATATAGATGTGGAATTGACTGAAGAGCTCAAGCGAGGGCTAGTTTCTTCTTGAGTGGCATGCTTTTAAAAAAGGCTTCTGGTTTAGGTGTGTAGGGATGTAGAATCACTGACATGGATCACTCACAAACAGTCTTAGGAGGTCGTTCCCTACAAACATACTGTGGAGCTGGATGTGGGCTGGGCGGAGGTAACAATGCAATTACCGTTACAATGGAATGCTAACAGCAAATTGTTAAAAAAATGTTGCAAAACTCTTCAGAGAAAACTTTTTTCCCAACAAACGGTTCACCAATATTTGCCAAAATTTGAAGAGGTTGCATTGTTTAGGATGGCACCTCAACAGCTGTCAAGCTTTCAACCGACACAGTGAAAGTTGTGATTTTCTGATTTGAGATTTTCTGTTTTCTGCTGATGAGAGAAATTGGGCTCTTTTTCACTTTTCTACTAGCCTGGCTAACGCCTCCCACTTCTCAAATGAGACGTGGTCTGGCAACCAGACGTTCAATTTCTCGTATTTGAAAAAATGCCCAGATCCGTTCATTGGGCGCCACGGATGTCAATCAAATGCGTCTCTGCATAGCTCTTCATGGTCTTGCTTTCTCCCCTGTTCTGTGATTGGCCTCCAACATCAGGTGAACATGGGGGCGTTAGTTTCCAGACTGCCTTAGCAGCGTGAAAGAAATCACCGCGCAAGGCAGTATGGGAAACCCAGGCTACTTTTCTACCCTCTTTTCTACACATAACATAACATAACAGAAAGTGCATTTAGGAAGTAATCAGATTCCTTCAGTCTTATGATTAAATGGTGTCGACACCAAAAAATATGACTATAGCTTCTATTTTGTAAAATCTTTAGTGAAATGCTGAAATATCACACTGACATATTCAGACCCTTTACTTAGTACTTAGCCGAAGCACCTTCGCTAGCGATTACACCCTCAAGTCCTCTTGAATATGACAAGCTTTTCACACCTGGATTAAGGTATTCTGTCCCACTGTTCTCTGCAAATCCTCTCATGTTCTCAGTGGACAGCCGTTTTTTTTAACTCTCTCCAGAATTATTCAGTTGGGTTCAACTCAGGGCTGTGGTCAGACCACTCAAGGACATCCACTGAGTTGTCCCAAATCTACCCATGCATTGTCCCGTGCGTGCATTGTCTTGACTTTCTGTTTAGGGCATTGCTCTGTTGGAAGGTCAACCTTCAGTCCAGTCTGAGATGAACCTCCACTCTGAGTCCCCCAGTCCATGCCACCGAAACACCCAGCCAGAGCATGATGCTGCCCCCACCATACTGTTGGGATGGGGATGAGTGATGTCTGTTGTGCTCCAGCCATTATGTCTATTGCTCAGTTGGGCCAGGTAGCCAGCTATTCATGGGTTTCACCGGGTCCTTTGCCACAGGTGTATAAAATCAAGCACTTAGTTTATGAATGCAGACTTCATGGTGCTTGATTTTATACACCTGTGGCAAGGGACCTGTTGAAACCCATGAATAGGTAGAGTCCCGTCTGATCCATTCAAGCCACCGTGCTCATTAGAACCATTCTGACACAATTCTGTCTCTGAGCTCTTCAGGCAGTTCCTTTCACCTCGTACTTTGGTTTTTGCTCTGGGAGACCTATAGTCAGGTGTGTGCCTTTTCAAATCGTGTCCAATCAATCAAATATACTCTTGTTTGACTCCAATTCAAGGCACAGAAAATTGCTATGGCTTTGTACAAACTGTCAGTAAATCTGATTTACAGTGAATGTGGTCTGAAATCACATTCCTGCAAATCCATTTATGTCTTATGTCAAGGGTTCTGTCTTCTGTCCTGACGTCCCAGGATCTATAGCGTTCAGGGGTGCATCATATATACAGGAAATAGTGCATTCACTGGCCAATTAGACAGCGCTTGCTCATGAATATTCATGTATGCCCCAGCCACACTGTGTGGTTCCCACCCAAAAATGTAATTTGTGTTTGCCAAGCCTCTATATCGATGTCTCCTCATGCTTAGCCTGAGTGTACATTGTTGAAAAAATAATGATTTTGCCATAAGGCTGCAGCATAACAAAATGTAAAATAATTGAAGAGGTCTCAGTACTTTTAAATGCACAAAGCATACTGTACATGCATATGAACACACACACAACACACACATACAGGCACACGCATGCATATGAACACACACACACACACACCTACACACACACACACACACACACACACACACACACAGAGAATATAAGTACGTGCATGCTGTCCATGGGCACAGTTTGGAGGCTCCATTTTGCATACCAGGACTTAATAGTCCATGACAGGATTATGCTAAAATGATTTTACATGATTAAGGAGCATTAATTATATGTGATAATAAGCAAAGAACAGTGCAGGATACTGAAATCCGACTCCTAATATGTTAATATGTTAATATTAGACTAGAGGCAGACCACGGGTCTGTTGGCTTTCATAATGACATTGAAATCAGTTTTGCTTTAGGAGAACCTGGAGTTCAGTGAACAGTTCATTAGGACCATTAAGTAGCTTTCATCCTGTGACCACCTCTGTGGTTTAGACGAGGATTCTCCTCATTCTCTGGACCATGCGGAGCACAGGAGATAAATTGAATCCAGTTGAGTTGAGGTTAAATGGTTTGGTTTAGTCAGTTCACACAGATATGTCTTGATTTGGGAGGGCTGAACATCAGAATTAGAATCCCATCAGCTTTTTTTTTTTTTTTAGCCATGTACAGTACGTATGAGACATATACAATGAATTTGTCTAGAACCCCAACGAATTTCCTTCCTTTCCTTCTCAAACTACGTTGAAACGGCATCTTAAACGGCCCAATTTTCAAAATTTCCCGGGGGAAAAACCCCCGGACCCCCGTAAGAACGGAAAAAACAGCCCCGGATCTATGGTACACCTAGTGACGCCCCTGTTGTCTACCATGTATTGTCTGTTTATGACTGTCAAGGTCACACTTAATTGATACTCAAAGATGTTTTTAATACAACTACTGTACAACTGTGCTCACAATATTGTCATATTCATGAGCAATGTAGAGATTACAATGAGGTTTCTTCACCCAAATCCGATGTGATTGTAAAAGACAGACCTCATTCAGCTGAAAGTGGTCTGAAAGGTTAGACCACGGTATCAGTGTTATGGTTGGCCAAGCAGCTTCACCAACATTTTGAGGTGAAAAAAATGAGAATGTGACTCAGAAGAGAGGAAACCGAGAGAGGAGACAACGGATCACCTTACAGGAGGTGCCAGCGCTCCTCAGAACAATGTCAGTGCCCAGTCACGTTTTTTTTTCTTTTTCCCCTCTCTCAGGTAGAGAGAAAGAGACAGGTGTGAACGTTCTACTGGATAGGTTTCCTGCGCTGTGATCATAAATCATCAGAGGAGCTAATTCAGCCTGAACTACGATCATTAATAATGGAGGAGAGACCGAGGCAGCCTCTGCCTGCATCTGTTTGCCTTTTTTGTGGGGTGGGTGGGTGTGGGGGTGGGGGTGGAGGAGGTGGAGGAGGAGGAGGGGGGAGATGGGATGTGGGGATTGGGGATGGAGGGGGGGTGCGGTGGAGGGGTGGGAGTTGGAGGCTCATCTCATCTGACATGATTGGCTCACTTGGGGTCTCTGCATGGCATCACCCCCCTCATCTATGAACAGACACACACACACACACACACACACACACACACACACTACACAAGCACAGACAAAGACACACACACACACAAACACACACTACACAGACACAGACACACACACACACAAACGCACAGACACACACAGACACAGACACACGCACACACACAAACGCACAGACACACACAGACACAGACATGCACACAAAGGCACCAAGCACCCCTCGATAGCAGAGGAGGCTGCCCTAACCCCCGTGCTTGAGTGCCTCAGTGCCTGAAGAAGCTCTTCATTACCGCTTAATAACATGTCATCTGATGCTATCCCTCAGAGGGCAGCTTTGACTAAGTTTTAAACGTTGATAATTCATCACAGCGTGCCCTTTGTGAACTAAAAACTAGATGCTGCCGAGTGTTTGAAGGCCTGCAGTTTTTTCTTTCTTCTTTTTTTTTTACTTCCCCATAAAGGGATAGCATATCTGTGGGTCCCTTGTTCTGATTTATAAAATAACAGGTACCACCGCCTAGCTATCACAATGATTCATTGAGGCCTCCAAAAATCTTATTAAACAGAGAAATTGAAGTGCACCTCCTGATGGAACTGTGCATTATGAAAATGCTGCAGAGGAGCACAGTGGCTGGATTGTTTCAACATGTTACCGGTAGACATTTTAGATAATCACCATATTACACAGCCCAAAATCTATAGGCTACCTTTACCCCATACTCTTAAAATTAAAAAAGAAAATGTGCACCAGCTTAACCTTCAATGAATCTATTTTCATAACAAGGAGTCATTTTGCACATCATCCGTTTCCCCTTGACTTTAACCTTCAGTAGAAACTGTAGGTTGCTGTCATCTTTCCTATGTGTTCTTGATCTTGAGTGTGTGTGTGTGTGTGTGTGTGTGTGTGTGTGTGTGTGTGCGCGCGTATGTGTGTGTGTGTGTGTGTGTGAGAGAGAGAGAGGTAGAGAGTCTGTCTATCCATCTGTCTGTGTGTTAACCACTACACGCAATACAAGTTGATGGACTGAGTGTCACATTTTGCACACACACACACACACACACACGCACGCACGCACACGCACGCGCGCACACACACACACACACACACACACACACACACACACACACACACACACACACACACACACACCATTGTTTGGAAGCTCTTTCTCTTTCATGATAACTGAGGAGACATACTTGTGTTTATCACAACAGCCTTGTCCTAGATTTTTGCCACCACTGCACATCCAAATAACACTCTCAGTCCCCTCTCTCTCAAGAAAGAATGAATATATATATTTATAAAATTGTCCTTTTCCTTTAGCTCTTTGGCCTGTTGCATTAAAGATATCCCTCTTAAAAGTTGGTAATGACCTTTAAAGTTCAGGTTTTTAAAAATGTTTTATGTTTTAATAAGGGAGACCTGAGAGGGAGAGCAAATCAAGTGGTGACATTCTGTCGTCTGGCATGCAGGCAGAGAGAAGAGCTTGGGCAGAGGCACGCGGGCATGGTGTGGTGCTGAAACTGGAATAAGATGCCGAAACAGCTGGGCCCGCTCCGTCCCTAATTAATAATGCAGGGACCTCTGCTAAATCCTCTGCCGAGGTCCTGAGAAAGCCTTCTGTGAGAGACGATACCGTACTTTCCTCACGACTTGTATTGCAATTGATTGAATGCGTTTGGTGAATCGGGTAATATGATGGCTTTCAGATTTTCATACATTTGTTCGCCAGACATTGGAACATGGTTGTGTTGCTCGGAGCACTTGGGCTGTGTGAACTCAAGGACAAATGAGGATTGGAGTGCGGCCCCTCGTGTTGAGTTTTTGGGAACTGTGGAGCTGAATTTATATGCACACAGGCGTCTTTTTGCATTCTCAAACGTCCATAAGCAGATAGGTTAACTCAATTAGAGGGACTGAGCTGAATCATAAAGTATTAAATGACCACGGCCATAGCACTGCTAATGATGATATTTCGGAAAATTGTTGCAGTCGGTACGTGACAGTTAAGTGATGCTGAATTTTTAACTCTGAAAGATTGATCAAGTATTCATTAGAATTAAATATGGTTGCTCTGCAATTGATTGGTCAGTGTTTTTTGCAAAAGGGCATTGATCACAGTGCATGAGAGAGGGAATCTGTTTGAGATTCTCTGATTAAACTATAACGTTAATAAAGACGGTTAGTCACAGAGGTTCAAAGTGGAACAAATTGTCTGATCAATATGCTCAGCCTGAAAAAAAAAGGGAAAAAAAGGATGGTAGAGGAGTGGCGGCTGGGCATGCTGATATATCACTGTGGGCTCTGAACTACCATCTGGACAACAGAACTCACCGGGATTGTTCTTAGGTTTGATCTGGATATCACTTTTCCTCCAGACGTTTACTCCATTTAGGGAAATTGTCCATCAAATTGCTGAGACGACCTCTTAACAAAAAGCGACAGAAGTGGAGATGTGAGCGAAAGTTTCCGCTTTGAAACCGAAGGAGCAGGTGAACTGGAGATGCCTCTGAACTGGAGATGACTCCGGTGTAAGGTACATCAAACCAGCGCTAGTTCCTGTGAAACTGTGTCATGGGTCAAGCTAAATACAACGCAAAGGAAATGCTAGCGCGTTTGGCTCAATCATGAGCCCATCCTGTGGTAATTGGAGCGTTGAGAAATAAACTGTTATCTTTTTTGCACATAACCTTTTCCTAGTTTGCTGAGAAAGCAATATTTTATTATCATATATCAAAATGAATTGTCCCCATTCTGTCAATGTCTAGAGGCAAGCCAGGAAAGTGGAAGTAGCTTCTTGGCTGAAAATATATTTTGCTTTTTATAGTGAGAAGATGTGGGTCAAATGCTAACATGAAAGCAAACAGATGTACTCTTTCACAGTGAGGACACTGATGTTTACCTTAATTCCAGCCTCATGGCACTTTACTGAATTTATATTGATACAGTCTTTTTGCTCTCTACATCCCAGATGTGCTCCTTGGTGTACATTTTAATTACATGGTTATGGTTATGGTTATGGTTATTTAGCAGACGCCTTTGTCCAAAGCGACATACAAATAAATAGCAATACAAATTAAATAACAGTGAACAATTACAAAAAGGGAGAATAGCAATATTATCAATAAAACAATCAATTAAGCACTAACCTAATGAGAAATAAAACAATGAAATGAGAATAGCAATCAAATAAGTCACTCAGTTAATTATATAATAACAATAACTATAGCATGGTATGGCTAAATTTAAGGACAATAGCAGAATAAATGTAAAATTCTAACAATGGACAAATTATAACAAAACAATACTATTATACAAACCATAACACATAACAAACGCTCAAAAGACTAAGTGCATATTAAACAAATATGCCTTAAGACCCCTCTTGAAAGATCCAAAACTGTTGCTGGAACGGAGAGCACTGGGCAACTCATTCCACCAACACGGAACCACTGAAGAATAGGATCTACAGTTTGACCTAGCATGAATGGTTTGTCGACATAACAGACGCTCCTCAGAAGATCGCAATGGGCGGTTGGGAATGTACATCTTGATCAAAGAACTGAAGTAGCATGAATCACTTTTACTATTACTCTCGTTATTGTTATTATCAGTATTATCAGTATAGTAGTCTCAGTTTAAGTGTAGCCTAAACTAAACAGTAGTACAGTAGGTCCAGATCCACTTTGAGATCACTGATGTAAAGTGCATTGTAAATAGAATGTATTATTATTATTATTATTATTATTATTATTATTATTATGGTAAGCTTCATGTTATGATTGAAGTTTAACTGTGCACCCTTTATTCCACATAGACCACAATTAGTATGGAAACATGCAATTATCCAAACATGATCACTAGCATGTTTTGCTTGCCCAAATATACTTTTTGATGAATTTTCTTCTTATGGAATGTACTTTGTATATTGTTGGGGCCCAGTCCAGTTATTAACTAGTTAGGCTACTGTTGCCTAGACAACACAAGAGATGATACCTGAAATACTACACATTACATTTTACAAATTTTCCCTAAGGTAGAAATGTCAAACTATTTTCAGAAGCTCTTTAGAGAAGATCTTAGTTTGATATGACTAGATTTTTGCAGGGCACTCTCTCTGGTACTTTTATGGGTGTCTATAATTGACTTGAAGACTATTACATGCCACCTTGATATCAGCTCAGGAGTCGGAAAGGCCATGATACACATTTTAATTAAAAGTTGAAGATTTACAGCCTTGTTCTTTTTTTACTATTCCTATTTTTATGATATTCTACTGATATTTTAGCCCTTAATCAGACTAAGGTAACAACTGTTTGATCGGCAGTTGTCAGTTGTCATACGGCCGTAAGTCCTGAACCTTCATCCCTGTCCCAGTCGTCTTGCACTAGGAAAACGTGCCTCCCCCCTTATAGAGTATGAGGATTGGATTTCACATTCATAAATTATGACACGGTGTCCCTTATTACAGAGGCTACAGAGAAAATGTAAAATTTTCGGTCTTTGCCTTTGTAGTTCTGAAACAGCAGCTTCCTGGTCTGATGAACACATGTAGAATAGTCAGTTGTTATGCTGTTGTTATTCAGCCTTTCTACAAAAGTTACAATTGGTGAAAGTATAATTTTAGGCGATTGTGATACTTGTAAAGATCTACATAATTTGTTCAGTAGTTGAGCCTAAATGAAGTCAGGTGTTGTTTTTAGTACATACAGAACTTTTTTAGAGGGTGTTGGTAAGACGTGCCAGTCCATATAGCACCACATAATCCCTTATCACCGTGAAGTGAGTGCGGATATGGGGAGGTTGAGTAAGGCCATGCTCTACCTCTGCTCACAGTCTACTCATACGGTGTGATTTTATGGTCTCTGGCAGCCGTTCATAACAGATAGAGACTGTGCACTCCATCCCCACCCCCACCACCACCCTCACCCTCCTTCTCTCCCTTCCTGTGTGTGTGTATGTGTGGAGGAGCATAAAAGCCTCAGTGTCATTTCTAAATAAAGCCCATCTTCCATTTTTACACAAGAATCGTGTCAGAGAACTATGCGTTCACGCTGTGTAGCCACAGCATTTATGAGAACAGGTACTGTAGGCACGTCGGCACACATAGCATTGAAGACCGTCTTGAAATTGCATATTGTGTGTATTGAATGGCACTATAGTCCTTTGCTGTTAGCTTCACAGTATATTTTTTATCCACTCAGTCCACCTGCAGGGTTTTTCCTGGGGTTACGTGTGTATGTGTGTGTGTGTGCATGCCCGCTGTGTTACAGTAAGAGAGTCTTGCTTCACTGCTCGTACCCTGACAGGTGTCCTTGTCTCTCTGCACGGATGACAGACCTTCACAGGGCAAGCTGCAGAGCCAATCTATCTCAATGTCAAACGCTGTCATCGGCTGCAATCAAGATTAGAAACAGATTAAAAGTACACTTGAGAAATGGAGGGTGCTTAAGAAAGAGGGAGCAAAACTAAGACAGAAATAGTCTCTAAAAGGATGTCGATGGTCTATGTAAGCAAACTAAGTGGCAAGTATGTCCACGTTTGTATAGGGGCCAGAGATATTAATGTGCTGTGAAAGAAAACTCAGTTGCAATAATTCCCATCTTTGCATGGGGGCAAGGCTAATACAGAGAGGTTAGTCGCTGCTGTCTGAGGTACTGTATAGTAATGCAGTGCAGTGAATTCTGTGCATGGCCTATGGATGGAGTATACTAATGCATTAATAGGAAATGTTTTGTTATATGTTATGTAAACAGAACAGTTCTCTGTAAATTAAAATGCTTTTAACACCATACATAATGGTGCCCACATAATGGTGCCACAATGTGTTTTTCTTTCTTTTTTTTTTTAAAAAAAAAAGAAAGAAAGAAACAGAAGGTGGCAATTTTATTAATCTAAAATTAAGGGGAGAACAAGTCTGTGAACTACAAAAAAAAAGTTGAGGTTAAAGCACTGTGCATATTCCGACAAGAGCTTGCACTCTGACAATGCTTGGAGGTGTAAGTGAGCCACATGATTACTTCAAATCCCCGGCATTGTGCTGGTCCCTGGTGGAACGGCTAATGACTGCTGGTCTCGCAGCTAAGTCGAGTGCAAAACCCGTAGCCATCAAGCCGTACTCTTGTGTTTTATGCACAATCAGTCCCCTTCTCCATGTTATTAAACCAGTCACATCCCCAATGAAGCCCAAATAGAACGCGTATTCCCAGCCTGCTCCACCTCGCCTTTTTCTTTCCATTACCAACTCAAAAGTGTGACTTTTGTCTACCACTAGGGCTTTGGCCCAGCCTCCAAATGGGGCCCTCGAGAGATCGTTGACGTAAGGAGAAATTATTTTTTTTACTGCGAGATGAAAAGCTGTGAGTTTCTGATGGAAATGTATTCATACATGGGTACTTTTAATAATATTAAAATGTCTTTGTGTTTTTGGTGTTTTTTTGAAGTATGGGGTTTTTATGTGGCTAATATTTTAGGGTTTCCGTACGCCTCCGTTAGATCTCTGATGTGCTGTAAGTTTTTGACATGACTTGTAATATAGTATTTTGAGACAAATTCTCATTTTACACAGATTCACATCTCATGTCGGTGGCAGTGGCATAACTGTAAGAGCATTGCTTGCTATTATGATAATTTTGGACCTCCTGTTGTGAAGCACAAAGTTTCGTTGGCATGGGGTAAAATGTACTGATAGCCTGAGGTATTTGATAACAGCCGCAGAGTTCAATAGAAAATGCACGTTAACCATTGTAATATCCATTTTATTCAGCTATGGATAGATTATGCTAACTGTGGACCACCTGGGCTTCTGTACTGCCTTTTGGACCACACCAACAGCACTCATAGCATAGCATAGCATAGACTATACTTGATAACTATTGTCTGAGCATGTCATAGTGTAATTACCAGGCTATAGTGCTCAGTATCCAGTGTTCAGCATCACCTTCATTTTAACTGATAATGTAGGAAATGCCAATCTTATAGCACAAATAAGTCATCCTGTCAGATGCCAATAGCTCTTTTATTCTATAATGACAAACGATTGACACCAGGCAAAGACAGCTGCCAAATATGATGGCCATTATTCTCAAGAGGGAAGTGAATTTCATTAAAAGAATTGATCACCAGTCAGTTAATGAAACTCCCCTCAAAACCTCTCTATCATCTTGAACCAAAGTCACACTCTAATTCAGTGATGTCTAGATTATTGACATATTTGTCTTTCTGTCAGTGTGTACTGTCTCACTTTGTAGCATTGTTGTCTGTGAATGTCTGGCATTATTTATGTATCCAGGTTTTTGAATATCCTGGCTTATTTTTTAACACGATTTCAAAGCGTAAGTTCAAGGCAGCCACCACAATGTGCGGCTTATACTGCATTTTGTGATGGAACTATTAGGCTGCTGCAACTTCATACATTTACATAGACTGGCAATATAAAATCCTGCTCGGCTCTTTCAGCTCAGTGTCTGATAAGACAGTAAAGTTCATCCAGGGATAGTTTAAATATGCAATCATGATCAGTTCAAACACACACCAGTAAGCATCTGTTAGACATAGACTTGCCAGTGCAGTGCAAAATGAGTTATCCATGCAGATTGGCAGTGACATAAAATAAGTTATCATTCACATCCACAGTACTTCTCACAAGTAGAGATATTTTTTGTATCAACTATTTTCTTCATTTCCTTTGGGAAAGAAATATCAGATAGACTTCAAATGATATCAACATATACAGATAGTACTATAAAGGAAAGCTCTGTGTGCATGCTTATGAGAGTGTGGGTGTGAGTTGTAGCCTAAATGTGCTACATGTATGTGAAGAGAGGGTGGTGATTATGCCACATTTGAAGCAATGTCATTATTGTTTAACAAACAAACCCCAACCCCAAATCAGGAAAAAGTTGGGACGTTGTGTGAAGTGAAAATAAAAATCACAAAATTTAAACTCACATTTAGCTGCACACAGTATATGACAGTATATTCCATTTAATGGAAAATAGATGTTAATTTTGAATTTTATGCCAGCAACACGTTCAAAAAAAGTTGGGACGGGGCCAAGACAATGCTGGAGAGATGATTGAAAAAGAGCATCCCAGAGGTATTCATCACTCTGTGTAAACGTGTGTGGACAAATGATGAAACAATACAAGTTTAAGGCTTCTCAACAGGAAAATGCAAAGTATTTGGGGAGTTCATCATCACAGTACATAATATCATTCAAATATTCAGAGAATCCAGAGAAATCATTGCAAACAAGGGACAGAGCTGAACAAAATATTGGATGGCCGTGGTCTTTTGGGCCTCAGATGGCATTGCATTAAAATCAGACCTGTTTCTGTAATGAAAATCATCGGTAAACCACTGATAACAATTGTCTATGAGCACAGTTTGATACTCAATTCACAAATGCTAGTGTAAACAGAAATACCATTGTCTAGTCTTATCTGGGCCTGAACTCATTTCAAATGGATGGAGGTAAAGTGGAAAAGGGTTCTGTGGTGAGATCAGTCAACTTTTTCCATTCTTTTTGGAAATCAATGACTCTTCTGGGCTAAAGATGAGAGGGCTCATCTAACTGTCCAACTTATCCAACTTTTTATACTGCTCATGCAGTTCAAAACCTAGCATCTAATGAAGATGATTAGTGCCTATACAGCATGGGCATCTTGCACATCTGACAAGGTGCAATCAATTCTGAATGATGTATACAGGGTTTTTAGCAACATATGCTGCCATCCAGGCAATGTCTCTCTTGGGAAAGGCCTTGCATATCTCAGGAAAACAGTGGCAAAATTAATTCTGCACGTATTTAAACAGTATTTATGCACAGAGAAAGAGGACAGGTGCTAAACTGGCCTGTCTGTGGCCCAGACCTGTTCAATTAAATGTGTTACGGAATGAAAACATACTCTTGAGCAACTGAAAACCTATATTGGGCAGCAACGGGACATTTTCATTCTCTCATTTCTAATTCTAGCAACTGATCTTCTCAGTTCCTAAACATTTACAGAATGTTAAATGAAGAGGTGAGGCAGCACAGTGGTAAACATGCCCTCATGCAGCGAAATATGGGTTATCACTTTCTGTTTTTATTCACATTTTAAATAATGCCCAAACCTTTCCTGATTTGGGGTTGTAGATTAAAAAAAAAAAAAAAAAAATGGTGAGGATAGTGGTAATGTGGTTGATAGTATCACTATAGCTGTGTCTTATTCTGAGGGCTGGATGGCATGTGTGCTTATGCTTGCATTACAAATACAGACTGCCTATCACAGCAAGATGCGTTGACAAACATTAATAATGGTCAGTAGCTGATTATGAAATCATTAGCAGAGCGAAATCTTATTATATGAGTAATGCCATCCGCTAATTTGTTTCTTAATTCATTGTAAACCCTGAAGCATGATGCGCTAACACACACACACACACACGCACACACACACACACACACACACACACACACACACACACACACACACACACACAGGCCTAATCTCTCCAGTCTGTAGTAGGAGAATTTGCCATGGTCTCAAGATGAAGCACAACAAGGGTGGGTTTTTTCCCAAGCGTTTGCACAACCTTAGGTTGCATTCAGAAAGATGCAGAATGACCCATTTAAATGTTGAGAATCGCTGACCTAGTTAAGTGCATTTCAAGGGCTTGTTTGATGGGTTCGACTTAAGTTGAGCCTGTTTCAGTGTCCTTCAGTCGCTTTCTAAGGTCTGAGCATTTTTAAAATAATTGGAGCTGAGTAGACCGAAAAAAAGAAAAACTGTGTGTCATCCCTCTCAATCCACTGATGAAGTAAGGATACTTTCAAGTCTCATCCCACGTACATGCCTTCATTTTGCCTTTGTTTCTATTGTGCAAATATGTGATTACTGTCTTTGATGGACAGCTAAATAATGTAGTTACAATTGCCAAAACATCACAACTAGGGCTGGGACTCGATTAAAAAAATTAATCTAATTAATTAGAGGCTTTGTAATTAATTAATCGAAATTAATCGCATTTTAATTGTATATAAATATATGACCTGAGAACAGTGAGAAGTATTTTTTTTCACATGGATTTTTAGTATAGCCTACTATTGGATAATGACTGAATACATAGGCCTAAGCTTAAGCAACACAAATATTGTTTATTAATAAGTCCAACAGACCAGTGCCATTTTTGCCATAAAGTGTAGCAATACCATATTTATAAATAGTACATTTTCAGAAATTCATGTAGCCTATAGATAGGTAGACCTTCTGTAAACTATAATACTGTGATATCCTGTTAATTGTGTCACCTGTTACCTTGAGTTGAGTTCATGAAATTGTTGTGTCCCTTTAAGGGGAACTGGGGGGCGGAGTTTACGTGTGTGTGTGCGTGTGTGCTTGTATGCGGTTCTGAGTGTGAAGTTTCTTTTAGGTCTATGAAAGTTGGACATGGAATTAGGTGCGGTGGATTACTGTTATAAGCGTGAGTTGGCTGTAACAGCAACTCGGTTGCTATTTGTTTAATAAATAAAGCTCAGAGGTTTCCCTCAAGTGTCTGGAGAATCACAATACTTTGTCCACGCTAGCAGCTAGCTGCTTTATGTTTTGCACTGAGGTGATACCTGCGGTGATACGTCCTTGTTGCATAGGTTGCACACAACCATGCTCTTATCTACGCTTCCATCCGTTCGTTTTTTGTAACAACATTTCCCATCCACGGGGCCAACCAACGCGGTCACATCAGCTTCTTTGTTCATGTTCACTGTGCCACTGTGGTTTGTTTTGTCTGAACCGAACTCATGCGCGTTACTTGGTGCTCCAGTATAATCGGTCCGTCTGAAACTCATCCAGTGAGAAACGTTCCGCGGTGCAAAAATAAATAGGCATACGATTAAAATGCGTCAATTTTTTTTAATGCATTAATGTTTGTATAATTAATTAATCGTAATTAACGCGCTAAAGTCCCGGCCCTAATCACAACATACAGTTCACTTGAGAAATACAATAAGAACATATAATCATTGACAGCAAATACGCTGGGCTCTTCCTCCATGAGCTTCCTACGACTGCATTACTATCCAACCTGCTGGAGAACCACTGCAACTGTTATTACACAGCAGGAGTCTAGCCATTGCAAACTCCTTCAGGATTTAATGGTGGAGTGGATATAACGGACGGTGCATAATTTTCCATAAATACATGTACAGTTGCCAACAGCACATCTTCAGGCCCATCTGGGCCTTTCTCTGGAGGTCCAATCATGGCTACAGTACATCCTACTGTAACATGGATGTGGTAGTCGTACACACCTGATTACTCGCTGACACTGTGTGCGTAATCATATCCTGTTGCCATCACAGATCCATTCCCTGTCAGATTTGAAGACATATGCCTGATAGTGTGAAGCAGACCTGCATGTGTGTGTGTGTGTGTGTGTGTGTGTGTGTGTGTGTCTCTCCCAGGGTATGCTTTTTCGCGGAATGGGCCCAGCGCGTCGGTGAGCCCACTACCTGAAGAGCGATATAGAGAGAGTGGCTGTGTTTCAATCTTGATCTAACGAGCGTGTTGCCTCTCCGACGGCAAGCTGTGGGAAGTTGTGATTTATTTCCCATCATGGGTTCTCCCCCTCAATAACTTCCTTCCCATTGCAATAATCTTTCCGCAGCATGGGCAGATAGCCTCATCACGAGCTATGGATTAGCCGCTGGGTGTAATGGCTGCACTCCTAACACTCTCTTACTATCTTTGTCTGCAAGATAAAAATCCCCCCCACCCACCCCACCCCCCTCAAAAAATTAGGATACAACCGAGGTTATTAAACCAATATTTGCTCCATGCTGCTTGGTTGTAATTGGTTTGTTTGGTGCACAATTAAAATGTCTGAAAATATTCTGTGTAATGGGCATTAGGGGGGGAAAAAAAGTCATGTCTCAATTTCACTGGTGTCTGAGGGGGAAAGAGAGACTTTCATAACAAGCTATTAGGGCTTGCTGTTATTGCAATATTCCTTAGCATGGACACAACATAGGTAATGTGTTCTCAGTGCACTACCAAAGGCTGAAAATCAATACATATATTGTAGCTCATAAAAGGGTTGTATCTTACAATGTCTGTGAAGATATCAAAACATGTTGCTCTGAACAGCCCAACAGCCTTATTTTCAATAAGCAAAATCCCTATGAACAGTAGATCATTTACATTGTTTGGAAAGGTATAGGCTATTGACACTGTTCCTTCACAGCAAGCAACATCCATAAGTGACTTATGCAATGTAACATGAAACAACATAGCCAAGTGGTTACAGTATGTTTTCGCCAGCACTAGTGGATGAGTGCATATGCCACATATGACCAATATCATCATCACTTTGGGGCCAAGTCACGCTGAGGTCCAAGTCATAAACTACACTGCAAAAAGGGATGTGTCAAAATGACACATTATGAGTGAGTTCAGGGACTACACGATTTTGTGTTATTTTTGTGCAGCAAGAAAAACAACAAAAACAAGCAAACAAACAAACAAAAAGGTATACACCTTTTTGCAGGTACGCATTTTGTTTGGATATTTGAGATAGTTGAACTTTGTTTTTCACCCAGCCAGCCACACAACATGTGTACAGTAGTAGAACTCACTCATAATGTGTCATTTTGACACGTCCCTTTTTGCAGTGCAATCATAAGCATGGTTAGAATCCACGCGGGGACACAAAATGGGAGACTGTTGACACACTGACGTATATTAGTGAGAGTACTGCTGCCATGTCCCAGTCATCCATTTTCTTATCTTCCATTTCATTTCGTCTGTGCCCATTCATAATTTCCCCCTTGCTCTCTTCGAAAGGCAGCAGTCTCTTCGGAGACTAAAATTATGTAAATGTCACAGAATTCTTTTTTTTTTTTTACTTCTGCTTGAACGACTCTGCAATGGTTGCAGAGTTTCTGAAAATAAAGTGCACGTCTTTTTTTGGACTATTTCTTCTCTCCTGCAGGTGGTCCTACTAGCCGGTTCATTACTGAGGGCGAGTACGTGGAGATCACAGCCATCACCAAAGAGCAGTCTGGCATGTACGAGTGCATGTCCACCAACTATGTCTCCACCCCGGACGTGAGGACTCTGCGAGTCACCGTGAACTGTAAGCTAGAATTTAGATTCCGTGTTCCGAAATGTATCTTTTTCATGTTTCCGTAGAAGTTTCTCTTGACTGACTCGACTGTACTGTATTTACGACAAATTGGCTGTTTCAGCCTCAGATTTTAAAATAGGCATTGTGCTGATCTACAGTAAATGAATGCCAGACTGTAGAAGTGTTGTTATATGCAGTAATTGAATGTGAGGCTGTGAATGTGTCTACTCTGTGTGATCTGCAGATCCCCCTGTCATTTCGAGAGCACGGAATACATTAATTGGAGTCGGCCAGAGAGGCATGCTACAGTGTGAGGCCTCCGCAGTTCCTCTGGCTGACTTCGAATGGTATAAGGAGGACAGGAAGTGAGTGTACATTACCATACTTGCATCAAATACAACTTCAATTGTGTATAATTATGTCACTTTGTCACTTTGTGGCATTTTTAATGAGTATTCATGATTAAGCCTATGAATTAAAGGGTGCCTTGGTCAATTCACCTATAATAACAACTTCAAGTGTATCTGGTTAGCTTATCATGTCTGTGGTTTGGATTGGCTTGTTTTCGTAGACTCCTGAACGGGCCTAATGGAGTGAGGATTGAAAACAAAGGAAAGCAGTCCATGCTTACCTTTTTCAATGTGTCTGAGGAAGACTATGGAAACTACACATGCGTCGCTATAAACACTATGGGCATTACGAATGCAAGCATCATCTTATATGGTAAGGCTTGGTGACACATGGCATGATCCCGCTGTCATAAGAATGCAAAACCATATATATAAATATGTCACTATAACAAAACCATATATATAAATATGTCACTATAACAACGCAACATGACAGTTATTTTCACAAACAGAAATGTGAAATGCCATTTTGAGTAGCACTAGCAAATAAATTGGATTTACCAAGACATGTTAATTAAATGTTTATGACAGTGTTATGACTAAGGGTACATAGGAATTCTGTACAATATTGCACACATTTTGCTGAATTTTCTGTGGAGCTGTGGTATTCAGGGCTATAAAAAGAGAGTCAGTGCCAGAATGCAACACAGACATACTTTTGCGTCCTCAGCTTATCAGCCTCTCATGATATCTGTTTCAAACTACAGCCTTCAGATTTCTTATTGCTAGTCTCTTACAGTAAGGAGCCGGTGTCATCTTTTCTAATAATTTGCATTCATGTTTTAGATGAAACCAATCACTCATTCTTTTCTGGGTATTGCTGTTTGGGTTTAAGAGTGCAGTTTAGAGCAATATCAGCCAAGGATATCTGAATTTATAATCATTTCAACAATCCTTCAAATATCACTTGCTTCTAATGTATCCATAAAATGTATTTTAGTAGCAATTACCTCTAGTAAGGTATTTATAGATGCAGCAATATTTCCTAACTTAGGTAGCTTGAATGTTATTTCTCTTTCTATAAAATGCTTTCGATGAAAGTGTCTGCTAATGAATGAATACATGTAATGCAATGTAACATATTTGTGAGGTGGGACCACAAGGACATTATGAATGCAAATGTAACCCATAACTCTGATTATCTTAACCACAGTGTGTCAGATTATGGGTGATTTTCTCAATTTGATGAAAGCTTTTCTGAATTGAGAAAAAAACAAAACTGAACAACACAACAACCGAAGCCAGGTCCCCCCCTGGTGATAGCGTGAGTGTTATTTAATTATTTACAGTAGTACATGTTATCTCCACAGGACCTGGCATGCAGGACATGATTGACATCAACAGTGCGGTCTCTCACCTCCCAAAACACCTCATTCTGCTCTTGACCCTCCTCACATCCTATTTCCTCAAGTTTTGATGTAAAAGCAGCAGCCCCTTCTCCCTGTGTCTGTCTGTTCAACAGCATAGCAGACTCAAGCTCTACGGAAAAAAAAAGATAATAATACGCAAAATTCAACTCCAACTTTACTGTTTTAAAGTTTCAGTTCGGACTGTACGACGTAAGTGGAAGGCATTGAAATGTAAACCAAAATGAAATTGGAGTCAATGTTTGTGTTGATTACACTTTTTAAAAAAATGTGAAACGATAAGCAAAAAGTACTGTTGTGAATAGTTGACTGGTTTTGCCCAATATTGAGGTGTATATTGAGATTGCTGGTGTGTCATGTTTTGTTTCAGTCTGTAAAAAAACTGTGTTTCTTTTCTCTGTAATGAAGGAAATAATGCAACGTGATTGTTCAATTACTGTATTTTTACAGTTGTATGCAACAACATAATATCACAGCATTGAAGTATTACATCTGCTCATACAGTATGTTGGTCTTTAGTCCTGCACACTAAGACCAGTATTCCACTCTGACACTGTTCAACCAATCGGAAATATGACAGTGAACTGTGTGAATGATGGCTATTTTGTCAGCCTCTCTCTCTCTCTCTATTAATACGCCAAGGTTACACTACCCTGACCTGGCTTCACGGACCTGTATGTGTGTGTGTATTCTGATGTTCAGAGATTCTCATGAGGGACAAACATGGGAATCATTTTTTTCAAGAGGCTAGGCTGGTGTCTTAGGTGAGTGTGGCTTTTTATTATGATTTCCCCTGAGCCATCTCTCTTCCAGTAATAGCTACTGAGAAGGTGTTGGGTTGGTTATATGGCACAACAACAAAAAAAGAAATCATTTGGTTAATGGGGGTGGGAGGAACAAAACAAAAAAAACATGTGAAGCACTAAGAATAAACAAATGTCATCCCACAGAATGCTTCCTTCAGTGTTATTGACGTGTGGTAAACGCATGAAAGTTGCACCCCAGTAAAAAAAAAAAAAAAAAAGGCAACATTCTGCTGATGTTAGAAAAAATAACGTTCAAGGCATCTGAACACGGAGATACAAGGCAAGGCAACACAACAAGGCGAGTGCCCAGCATGAAGAGTACATCTGCTGCTACAGGGTGCTGCAAGTCTGATTAACTCACGTAGTAGTTGTGCTTTTATTTCACACCAAAAAGAGCCAATATCAAAGCCCAGAAACACACTGGAACGTGTGAAGAGTAAGACCTCTTTATTTGTTTGCGAAAGCGAATTCTGTTTCCTTTGAAAAAGTGTTTTTGAAATCGTGATAGCTGATTTTGAAACGGGGATTGTTCAATATGTGTCGGTCGAGTCTTTCTGGCCCAGCGGTGATCACTGCTCACAGGCGTTGTGGAGTAATACAGCAGCTGGTTGTAACATCGGCAGCGGAGGCATTCAGGCTGTTGCATCCTCACCTGACCAACCTTATCAAAGCAGCACATTTTACACCTTCATGTAGAAATTTGGGCTCATCCCAGAAGCGTCCACTTATCAGGACGAGACAGGCCATGAGACCCACCGCCTCTCCCACTCCTCCACACACTCCCGCCTCCCCAGATGCACTCACGCACGCACACACACACACACACACACACACACACACACACACACACACACACACAAGCGCAAGCACACACACACACACACACACACAGGCATGCACGCATGCACACTCATCCCTGCAGACCGACACACACACACACACACACACACACACACACACACACTCTCACACATGCTCAAAGACAGATGCACACAAATGTGTGCACAAGTACAACCATACACACTCACACACACACACACATCAAGTACAAATTCACAGATGATAACGGGCAATTTCAGTGTGTGTCATAGGAAAAAAGAAAGGCAATATCCCCCTCAGTAAACACTGACAATAGGGCACAGATGAAGCCTGGAGAATGATGAAAAGGCTGGTCAAGGCCTCAAGCAGTTGATGAAAGCTGCATTTAAAATTCAAAGTCTTCACTTAGCAAGAGCCCTGTGGGAATTTACTGTATGTCTGAAAATAAACAGTTCAAGAAATGAAATTGTTAATGATATCCTTAATATCACACCCTGTCCCTCTAGTTAATAGGATAAGTTGGCAGGCTTAAGTGTGCACAGAAATGTAACCTCCGTATATAGATGTTTTATAAGTAAATAATCAACACTTGACCTCATTTGAACACTGCTCACAAATTGTGTTTGCATTTGAGTGCTATGAAATACAAAAAAAGAAGGGAAAGGCAATTTATGGTCAAACAACTTGTTGATTGTTTTGTTGTTATTTATTTTGTGCAAAATGGGAATAGTTCTGAATGGCTGCATTATAAAACTATCAAGAAGTCAGAAGTTAATACAATATCCGTTTCCAGCAGCCACTGGAAAATGTTCAAGCTGTTGAACTTGAGTGTCATCAAATAGCATGTACAGTAAGCGTTATTGAAAATCCCTTTCTGAGACAGATGCAGCACAGGAGTCCTCATGAATTCAAGTGGAATTGGTAATGTGATGGAAAGACAGACAATAATATAAGCAATTTCCTGTGAATGTGGACAGGTGGTTATTTGTGGAATATAGTTTTACAATTCATGGAAAAGAGTTCATGAAGGTGATAATCCTGGCGTATATGACAAGAAGCTTCCCCAAACACTGGCTGCATGCCTAGCCTACCCACCAAAACAGACCACCTTCAAATATTGACTTAGATTGTATAGTTTAAATAGGTCAAACTGTGGAACAATACATATTGTGTAGTTAGAAAATGACTCCGCTCTGCTCAACTCTAAAGGATACATGATGTCAAGTGTTGCCACTTTCTTTGGCAACTACCAGAATGGGATGTCAATGACTTAACAAATATGCAAAACAACAAAGTCGTATGTATTTTCCTGTACTAAATGTGTAATTATTAGTTTTGTTGTGTTAAACACAAATCAAATGTAAGACAGCTCTCAGTCTTTCAGCTCAAGTTACTTAAATAGCAGTACAGCTCTGAAAATGTATTTGTAACAAAGTGAATAAAGATGAAGATGTTGGCCTGTTTTTACCAGCTCATGTAGTGTTGATATGTTTGTGATTCTTTTCACTTTGTGGATAACTTGTTATCGTAGCTATGATTGAAATAATGTGCTTTCACTCACTTTTAAAAGTCAATAATGCAGATGTTATATGATGACTCGACTGACCAAAAGAAATTATAAACACTCATACACTGGGAGACTTGGTAGCATGTTTCCAATGTTTTTTTTTCATGCATAAACTTTTTTTAATTAAATTCCCTTGTTCCAGCAATGCCAATATGTGGCAACATTTGGACCTAATTTGACTTTATTCTATTGCGCCACCTAGGGGAAACCGAAGGGGACCTTTTCCCAACAATGAAAAATGACATTGTAAATATTTGATGTCTTTGGTAACTTCTGTGTCATTTCAGCAGTTCAATACCAATGACAATCTAATTTCCATTAACAAATATTCAATTCAAGTGAAAACCTCCCTCTACATGGGGATATTGGAAGTTGAGTCACAAAAGAAAAAACATTTTTGGTTCAGTCAATGTCATTAGGTATGAAAAAAAGAAGTTATACAGTAAAGGCTGTCGAAACAGGGAGAATGAAGGTGAAATATGAAATATGATGGTGATGGATAAATGTCTTATTTTGCTAAAGTTTGTACGCATAAACTTTAGCTAAAAGGATAAATGAGGAATGGGTGTAACAGGTAACAGATTAAAAGACCAAAGGGGAAAAATAAACAATATCTGCCCGTTGCTGTAAAATCATAGCAAGGGAAAGGCCTCCTAAACCAATTAATTTCTGTTTATTCATCTGCTCATTTTGAATGAGTAACAAGCATCCACATGTTCCAAAGGGAAGCCCTGTAAGGTTAGATAAAGAGGCCCACCTGGACTAGCCAGAGGGAAATGCATAGCATGTGTTTGTTTTGATGTTTGCAGTGGTCCCAGAAAACAAAGACAGTCAATTCCCATCCCTTCTGTTTTATACGCAAACTGCATTCATACTTTAAACAATGGGTATCAATGAGCATTTTTTCCCATTCTGAAATTATTAAAAATCCACAGGTTCCTTTTAAGAACGATACATTCCTACATTCAGTTAACTACATATTCATTTCTTTATGAATAAGCTTATTTAAGTAAAGTGTAAAGTGCTAGAGGGCTAATAATCCATTCTACTGTAGGTCAGGAATTGCAGTCATTATAGGTCAAGGCCTTCTCAAACTACATTTTAAAATGTACAGATTTTTTGTCCTCTTCTAGAATTCTTTAGGAGTCGTGATGAAGCATGCCGATGAGGTAAGCACTGCAGTGGATGTACAGTATGCATGAATGGAAGGGAATGTTTGGAAGTGGTGGGTGTGTGGAGGTGAGGAGCAGAGCGACAGAGTGTGTCTGAATGTGTCTTTGTGTGTGAATATTGGTCTAAGGCCGAGAGATGTATTCAGGTCGATACAGCTCACGCCCACTCCAGGTGTGGGCAGTTGCAATTAAAACCCCCAAGTCTTCCCTTCCAGTCAATGAATGACCACTGGAAACACTGCTGGAGACTTTGCTACAAGATAGAAGGTAGGTATGGTTTCTGCCGTTTTAAGTTTAAAATATGAGAACAAAAGCAGAAATATTAATGCTTGCTGTTGAATGGAAATTGATGCAAATCAAGGGACTGGCATCTGCTGAAATCAGCAGGTGGAATCGGCCCATTTGAAACTTTTTGAAAGCCCGGCGAAGCGCAGTCCTGCAGAGCAGCTAAACAGTCTCGGCCTGAAGACCAGTAATTAGCTCCGGCCGGTTACATCTCCGGAATCTGCCTGAGGGGTGACACGGGAACAGAGATCTGGAGAAACCCTCCACGAAATCCCCCCGAGAGCGACGGCGTCATGTCAGTATCCCCCCCCCCCCCCCCCCCCTGAGACGCCTGTGATTATGGACTATCTCGGCCCCCTCATTAGAGGGGCTATTTAAACCAATTACGGGAGTTTGTTCCGTGCTCACTCTTGAACTCTTGAGGTGTGATAACCTCCAGGCAAGAGTGCGCCTGTTAATTCCGAGTTATACCTGTTACGCCGCTCGGCCTCTGCTGAAGTCTGAAGTCTATCTGCAGTAATTACTCCTGTGATTTCGCGTGCCTGCCTTTTGAATTCCCTCAATGAGAATGTGTGTGTCTTTCAGCAAAGCAAAGGCTTAGGCTCGTACACTTTCCTGTATGTGGTGTCTTTGTAAGGTGTGTGAACTAATCTCCTAAAGCCCAGATGTGGGCCATATTAAAGATAAACATTGTGCTGAAAACGAATACCTCCGACTGAGGGAACTAGATCAAACAAGTGTGTGTCGCTGTGGAAGCAGCTGGCAAAGGTGATGCTGAATTAATAAACTTGAGCACCCCTAACTTTATGTATCTCCTCTGGCACTGAGGTAATGGCAAGCAAGGCACGCTAAGCCCAGCCCTTTTGCGAGTGGACCACAGCGGACCCCAAGGGGATGATACACCTCAGCCAATTTCCCCTCGTCTTTGAGACTTGCCCAGCCTGCTTTCCAACATAGATAACTCAGATGGAGGTACAGGTCCCCCTCTGCCTTGCTTAATGATAAAGTAGACAACCATCATGTGCTTGATCTCACAAAAAAGGTAAAAATTTAATTGGGTACACTTTACAGGCTTAGGCCTTGCTTCTCTCTAGAAAACAGAATGACCATTGTACAAGCAACTATAATGTCAGTCCTAGACTATGGTGACATTGTGTATGCATTCAGCCCCTTCCACACTGAAATCACTTGATGGAGTTTACCACAGTATATTTCCTAACTGGGGATGGGTTCAGAGCTCGTCACTGTAAACTATTCCAAAATGTAGGATGGTCTTCCCTTTATAGGAGGGAAAGGCACTGCCTCCCTTTTGAATATAAGGCATCACTGGAAAAGGTACTTTTTTACTTCTCTTCTGAACATGAAATCTGCCACAACACACATTCACTGGGATTTATAATCCTTGACACTCTTGAAATTAAATCTGAATTTGGTAAATTAGCTTTTACACTTTTCGCATCCAATAAATGGAACAATTTGCAAGAATTATTACAATTAGATAGATCTGTATCACTAGACCAATTTGTATGGGTATGATTGATTATATGGCTGCTGTAATGTTCTTGCTTTGACTAATATTAAGACGTAATAAGATGTAATATATGTTTTGCAAACTCAGGGCATTGCTGTAAAAGAGTTTGATGCTCAGTCAATCTCTCCCTGAATGAAAGAAAAAGGTTGATGATGATGATCTTTCTGTGAAGTGCATTCAGTTGAGTGCCACCACTTAGGTCAATTCCATTGACCTACTGTACGCTGTCATTTTCTTTTCCTTTTTTATTGAGTAGGAGCCAAAATAACTTATTTCAGAGTCTCATACTTTTGTGCTGTTTTATGTGAGCAGGTGATGTTGTTGACCCGGATTACAGGCTGGAGCTGGAACCCACTGTACTGTCGTCAACCCTGTTCTCAAGGAGAAGCTGCTACATTGATCCTCAGACAACCTTCAGCTTTTCTCACCAATCATTCATTTGAATTAACTATTAGAACCTCTGAGCTTTGTATTTTCAATTTGCTGTGCTTTACATGCTGTGTTTTGGATATCAAAACACTTGTGGATTTGGATTCCTCTCGCTCGGACTAGTGGGTCAGACACTCCAGCTCATTGACCATAACAGTCATTTATGTCTTCAGTTTGATGTTCCACATTCATGTTGCATTTGTATCAGTCAGAATTGTTTAAAGAGAAGAACAAATGGAGGAAGACAATGGTCATGTTCTTTGCTGTACTGATGCTGGGTATCCGTATCGCAATTATCCGTAACTGAGACCAATGCTCCCTGAGGAACAAGGCATGTCTTGTGAACTATCTATTCAAGCCTTCACGGGGGTTGGGGGAGTTAGGACGATTCTATGGGGCCAGCACTGAGAGGGGGCTCCAGGCCCAGGGACCCCCTCTGATAATACTATTATAAAAGGGGCCCAGAATTATTGTCTGTCATAGGGCCCCACATTTTCTAGCAGCACCCCTGCTAGATACTGTTGTAAGAGGTTGGGGGAGTTGGGGGAGTTAGGACGATTCTAAGGGCCCAGCACTGATAGGGGGCCCCAGGGAGCCCCCCTGATAATACTATTATGAAAGGGGCCCAGAATTATTTTCTGTCATAGGGGCCCACATTTTCTAGCAGCACCTCTGCTAGATACTGTTGTAAGTGGGACATACGCTCACCTTTCAGCTTCAGATTTACCATGGATGTATAATATATGACAAGAATACTAAAGATGGCTGTTGAAGGCAAAAATATTAAACAGAGCAGTTCCCATCTCTCAGAACCATTCATGGGCTACCCTTTGAAGTGTGCGTTATCAATACTTTTTTTTTTGGTCTTGCGGTGTTCAGTGAGAGTGCAGCTCATGTTCCACGGAGGAATACCCTCTCCATCAAAACTTAAAGTTTACCAAGTCGTGACTCCAACACCGGGCGGAGAGACGAGACTGTAAGAGAATTTTTGATTGCTCATCTCTTGGACTGGACTGAGAGACCCAGTGTAGACTACTGGTGTACCAGTACTGCTGTATCGACGTTTTTTTTTTTTTTTTTTTTAAAGGTAGGAGCCTGAGCTTTCTCTCCCCACAGATCTTATGATTGCAATCCATTTGCCTTTTGTCAGAGCTCCCTGTGCTGCTTGCAGGCCCTTGAGACCACGGTGATGCAAGAGTCCAACGATAAGAGGCTTCAAAATGGATTTATTCTCCATAGGCTGGTGTAAGCCTCAGCAACATTAACTGTTCAAATTCACTTACCTGCCACTTCATCCTTTGACCTGCTTCGGAGTGGCAGCGGCTTTCAGTCAATTCCACCTACAATATGGACAATGGGACCAACTACAGATTAATCAAATGAACAAGTGGATAGCATCCCAAGCAACCTGGCTGTGTCTTTGAGAAGGGGGGGGGGGGGGGGGGGGTGAAAATCTTTCACGTTTTAAGAAATGGCTACTGTCTATTGTTACATTGATTATTAGACAACACCTCAGGTAAGATGTCAACTGTTTAGTACAGCTGAATAAACAATTCATTGATTTGCTAATGTCTGCTAAGTAGCCTACTGTATCTGAACAGTGACAATATGGTTTGTGAACCTTTTGGCTTAGGCCCGACGCCAGCCATGAGGCAGTTTTCCACAGCAAGTTACGTGATCCCTTTCACTATATAATTCCTACTCTCTTGGACCTCTGGATCATACAGTCAGAGTTCATGAAGACTTATTTCTCAAAGCAGACTTTCCCAAAACCTACAAAGGAAAATACTCGTCCTTCAGGGCCTCTGGCTCCTGAAATACATCCATGCTAGATAAATCCAACATAAATGTGCATGGGAGATATAGCTGTTAAACTATTAACGTGACCTACATCTCACTCTGCCATTCTGAGGTCAAAAGACTCTTAAATTAAGAAATATTGCAGCTGAACTGACTACAGCCTACTGCTCCTACTGTTGCAGACAACATGGTGGAAACATGTGTTTCTCCACTTGTCTGTGGCTGGGCAGACATTTTAATTAGTCTTTTGGTATTTATGGTTCAATTTGGGATTATGAACAACAGTTAATTAGCTAAAAGTGTTTTCTTATGGCAAAAACACACAATTTGTGTTTACAGATGGTAAGACCGACTGGACCAAATGCTCACTAAAAAAGTGTTAACTGCTAGAAAAAAATAGCAGACTTCAAGATTAAACATTAACAAATAATTACAGGATTGTAGCATTTTTCACAGCTAAATAAAACAATTATTTTTAACATGTACAGTCAGTTTTGTGTTGAAGCCCATTACTGTAAAATTTGGTTTCAAATGTGCTTTCACAAAATGTCTCACCACAGATTGGGTACAAATAAAACTACAAAGTGCATTGATCTTGTACAAGCATATTGTGTGCTGTTTGTTTTCCTCATTTATTTATTTATTCAACTTTGCAAGAACTAGGAAGTCTATTTCAGAAGACAAGCAGAATAGGAGTTTGTCACCATTTCATGGAGAGAGCTGCATACTTCCAGTAATCAGTTATCTTTCACTTTGTACTGCTCTACATGAGAGAGGGAGAGAGTGGGAGAGAGGGAAGAATGAAACAGCCTTTTGATCTATTTGAGATGCTTTAATTATGTGGAACATGCGGCACCTTCTTTTTGGGGGCCCAGATGGCTTTGCTTCCTTTTTGACTATGATCCTGTCCTTTCTTCACCGCATACATACTGTACAGTGCTAAGCAAACATGTATCTGAGCAATTATAAATGCTGTATATGAATAGTATATTCCACAGGGGATTAAGATCCTCATCTACCTTTGATAAAGTGGAATAAACTTTAGACAAGCAAATTATTCGTATCAGATAATCTTCATTACATTACTGAATGACATCATGGCACGCAACTGTGATTTAGATAGTGAATACGTGGATATAGTATGCATTTTGAAATTTATTGGCACACACACACTATTATGTCTATCTACTCTACCTTATGACTATATGAGATCATAAGGTATTCAGGATCACTGCGGTAAGCTAGCGAACCTAAGGAGATGCAGGACTTTTCAGGAAGACCTACAGTATAGGCACTATGTTGGATAAATAGATCAGTGGTATTGCTCCAAAATGTTATCAAGAGACAGGAAATCCAGCTCAGCTGGAGAAACCTTCTAGGTTTCCCCTCTCCAGCAGACTAGGGAACAGGAAGCAGCTCCAGCTGCTGGTGAATATTTGCTCCAAAATAGTGGGGACCCCTCTTTGATCCCTCGCCTCCTGCCGAGATGAGTAAATGCCACCTTGGATGATCCGTCCCGTCTCTTTAAATGCTGCTTTTCTCAGTGGCTCCTGTCAGGATGCCTGTTTGCTGTGTTAAGAGCAGGGTGTTGTGTGCGAAACTTGCGAGAGACACCTCTTTTCCCCAATGCACTCGCTTCCTGCTCAGTCCCTCAGTGACTCTCTCTTCTACTGACTCACAGAGTCAGCAACCATAGCAGCAGCTCTCTTATGCATTAGAGACTGTTAACATTTACATTAATGGGGATATTTTTAGTGTCTTCTACATTACCTTATATAGGTTGGTCTGGCATGTTATATGGGTTGAAAAATATGTGGGCATATGCTTTGTAATCTATGGGTTGTGTATCATTCTTTGTAGCTGTCCCAAACATTGTCCTTTGGGGATAATTAAAGTTTTGAGTTGAGAAAATATTGTCAAAGTGCTGCAACTAAAGGAGAAAAGTAGGCCATCAACTTCTGTTGCCAATTCAGTGTTTATATGCTCAGATGTAAATATTGTATATTGTGTTTCCCTTTATCTTGGGAGAGCTATGAGGCTAATACAACCATGGTGCCTTTCATAACTTTGAAGTCACAGCTGAATAATTCCTTTATGCTACAATGAAGTTCATATGATTTGAAGAGGAAAGAGTTTTAGAAAAGAGGATTAAAACAATAGAGTATAGTTGATCATTACAAAGACTTTTACACAAACATGTAGATAGAACATTTTATTGTTGTCAGTCTTAAATATGAACACACAGTTTTCATAGAGAAAAAACATGAAACAACAATCAATTTACATTACAGGGAATCAAATATCTTCACTTTGGAAAATATGCAAAGGGGGACTTTATTATTTAGACTTTGCCTCCCCCCCCACTTGTATGTATCTGATTAGGTCACAAGAGGTGTGCTGTTCATACCCTTAACATGAGCTGTAATGTGAAGTTGATTGAATTAAAAACGGCCATGCGCTGAGAGCAGACCAAGCTGACTCTCAGTGAAGTGGGAGGTGAATGACTGCACCCTAAGTCTCAAATATACACACAGAAGACTACAAATGCTGTCCTTGCCGTACTGTATGTTTCCCTTTGCAATTATTTTACTTTGTAGGTCGTTCACACAAACATATATGGCGCTATGCACATTGGTCTGAACATAAAAAAAGGGAGTGACAGATTGCCAAGGGGCTGTCAGGCAACACGTCGTCTCAGCTAGTAATCCACACTCTGATTTGTTGGCAAACACCACAGGGATTTATCACAGGGACACCTCAGCCTTCACATATAATTGCGGCTTTTTGGTAGATTTTTTTTTTTTTTATGACAAACAACCAGATCAAATTTACTTCCATGAATGTGGTTTGGGAGCCCACAGGTCTGTCAGTTCCTTTAAGAGCCTGTTTCCGTGTGATGTTCAGAGACACAGACGGGGGACTCTGTCAGTCAAGCTAATTTACCCCAGCTGCCAACAACCTTGGGGAGGCCTTTCTTATGGGTCCAGTCACGTTTCTCAAAGAGGTTTGAGAGCTTTTATTCTCTGTGCTGTATATTTGATATACAGTATATGTACCACAAGCATTCCCACGGTGAGATGGGTGGTTGGAGGAATGCTAAAGCATCTGATTGGTATTTCAGGAGAGCTAGCATGTTTCAGTGCTAATCTAAGTGCCTTCTGATTGGTAGGAGTGAGACCACTGGCGCCAAGTGGCACTACCAAGATGTTTGTGCTTGGAATGGCAAGAAGTTTCATTGAACAGCACTGCTAAAAAAAAGAAACTTCTGAATTCAAACCTCAGAAATGATGGGAAAGTTTATGAAGAAACCTAAAAAAATCGTATATTTTATTTTGCTGTCAGGAATGCTTGCTTTGATTTACAGTAAAACCTTATTGATAACTGTTGGACAACAACGGTGTGTAGTTTCCGTTGTGACAGATGGAGTGTCTGCTCTCAACATATTGTAAAACACACCTTTTTAGAAATGAAGACAATCCATTAAGTCGTAGATTTCAGTAGCATGTGTAAGCTACTTGCTCTGTAAGAACCCCTCTTGTCCTGTGAGAATAATGCTTACAGAAATGCGTAGGATGTTTTTGATGTGACATACTGTGCATCAACTTTTCACCAACTGAATTCTAACATATATATATAGAGATGCATTACTTAATTTCAAACAGAGGAATGAACACTAAACCTAAAAGTTCTGTTGCATTACAAATACAAGATGCATCTTAAAATGCGCCCAGAAGTCTTGCATATTTCTGCACAGTTTTAATTGGGCTTAGATGACATATGTTCCACTGTTTTTATCATTTCCCCCAAAAAAGAAAAAGAAAACCCTCATATAAATATGGTCAACAGAAATACGCATTTGTTCTTATGTTACAGTGTGCATTAATAAGTGTAATACTGAGTGGTGCTATACAGTATTAAGTCCTCTATTAATGTCTAATTCTTTGGGCTCGTTTTGCGGGATCCACATATAGTGAAAAAAAATACAGTATGTTACTCTTGGAATGGACCTGATCCCAAAGCCCTGAGATGACAACAATAGTTAGTTCTTTGTGAACTATGGATCTATGCACACATCGACCTTAAATACATTGTAAAATAATGTTCCACCATGATAACAAAAAGAAAACAAAACATAAAAACCCTCTTGCAATAATTTACAAGAAAAATACAATGTTAAATGTACTTTGTCAACAAGATATTCTCAGCCTTCCCATGCATGATATGTTATCATTGCAGTATCTTGAGGTGCTGCAAATCAGGTTATCTGTTTTAGTTGCAATGGGCAAACTGACTGCAGCCAGTTATTAAGAATTTAAAAAACTGCATGACACCCAATGCTAAAAATATAGCACAATTAAAATTAATGTGTAATAATTTACAAACCCTATTGGTAAAACTCAATCAACTCCATTCTACATTCTAAATATCTTAGAATGATTGTTAAGACGTACAGTACATACTGTTTGGTGCAACACATTAAACTTTCGTGATTAAATCATTTGCCTTTGCCAGTTGATCAATCCATAGTAATTTTGTACACAAATTCAATTATGCAAAAACCTTGCTTTAACTTTTAGTTATAGAACAAACAAATACCTACATAAGGTTATAGATTGGAAAAAGAGGGGGAAAACAACATAACACGTGAGAATTATCCAACTGAACACTAACAATTTTACCGCATAACATTTTTTTTTTGTGTGTTTCAATTTCAAATTGGGTGGCCAAATCTATCTATCTTTCTTTCTTCCTCTCTCTCTCTCTCTCTGTTTTGCGCAACCACTGCGACTGCTTCAGTATCAGGGTTAGAGAATAACACTCGATAACGTATGATCGCTGCCCCTGTGGGGAAAGAAACTCCGCTGGAGCATCAAAACTTGAGGAGGAGCTGCAGAGCCAGCAGCACCAGTAGGCAGGTTGATGTGTGGCCCGCTCTCGAAGCACTGTTCCCATCCTGGACTGCTCCGGGTCCTGGGGAACGACAGGGTTTAGATCAGTGGGAGCTCAATGACTATACACACCCTCAAGACTGACCGTGCTCTATACGGCTGGCCCTGTGTTTTTTTTTACATTTTATTTTATTTACTCTTCTGATTTCAGAGAAAGGCGGAATTGATGGGAAGGATGATGAAAAATAAATAAATAAATAATGTTCCTAACTGTGTTTCTCTATGTTGTGAGTGATGTTAGCATTTATGAGTTAGTGATTTGACCAAGTTTGAACTAGTAGTTTAGTAGAGAGTATTAGGTTGTTCAATTTTGTTTTTGTTACAAACCTTCCAACACTGTATGGCTTTCAAAGCCTGTCTGTTCTAAAAGAGTTGAGGTCGTTTCTGAAAACAGACCTTGTATGCGCTAAAAAAAGAGATTATATGAATATAAGTGCACCTGACAGACACGCATTAATGGCAGTAAGGATACACTTCTGAAATAGATTGCTCTGAACAAATGAAGTGGGAAATAGAGTCTAGGCATCTAGGAAGTAACCTCTGGATAAAATGCCCACTCGTGCTATTAAGCCACCGATTTCAGGAAGCTTATTTGTTGTTCTCAATGCACTATTTACCCATTAAGCCAATTGAGATGTCACAGTATGACTCTGACATTGTTTCGTGCTACACGCTGGAAGCAAGTCATTTGCAACTATAAAACTGTCCAATTTGGCTGATGAATGGCCAGGTTAGGGCACTTCAGAGATCACACTTGTATCATCACAGCAGATGTTACCATCCTCTTATACCGTCACGTCTCATTGACCCGGGCACGCTGTCATTATCACTCGGTGCAAAGGATCCCCAACCAGTCGCCAGACTAGGCAGGCTTTAATTGACGCTTGCTGTAAACAAGCTAATCAGGGTCATAAAGGAGTGCATGCTGTAATCTGATCTCTTAACGGTGAGGTACTCGTTAAGAGACAGCACTGTCACTGTCACAAGTGGACACTACTAAGCCACTACTCAACACCCTGACTAGTGACTCAAGTAACCTCTGAATAGATACAAATAACAGACAGACTTCTACTGAAGATTGCTGCTTCTTAAACAGTCAGAGCACAGCAACGGCAAGCAGTGATAAAATTACTTTATTTGATTAACTTTTTTTGTTAAAAGTTTTACGACAGACATAGTTTGGGAATATTAGTTGAATGAGGGTGTGTCAAGATAGAATAAATTGAAGCTCAGAGGTAGGAGAAATGCTGCTCTGAAAACAATCCTAATGTTTTTTTTTTCAGCCAAAAACTATATTTAGCTAAATTAGTGTTACGTGTCTGAACTGGAATTACACCTTCATTTTTAGACCTCAGAGTTCAGTCTCTCGGTGAAAGGGTAATATTTCTTTTTTTAAATAGAAGAGAACAGAGTGGGAATACAATAGAGGAATATAATTAGACCTACAAAAAGCTTTTAGACCTATCTGCTGGACAGTTTTCTACAGTTCCTCTGAATGAATACACAGTTCAACATGATTAACTTCAGAGTACAATCTAAATACACGACACAATGGCTTATTATGGGCAGTCTCTGGTATTTAAATTCCACTTTGATGGTATAACAGAGCGACGTCTAATTCTGCTAGGCTTTTCCTGAAGTTTTACTATCCTTTCTTTTGGGGCTACCATCCAATTACGTTTCCACAGTAGATTATTCTAAATCCTGTGCAAGGATAATTACAATCGCAACTATGACTTCTCACAATCAAAATCAAAGTAATTAATAAATCTCTGGAGAAAGCACTGTTAATAAACTTATTTTTAATTTCAATTCAGTGTTTAAATTAGTCCATATATTTATGAATGACACAAGGGAGAAAACAACATGATATCATGTATACCAGCTGTTTACTCTGAAGAGAGGGAGATAGTATGCATGCACTGGGCAACAAGGATTGCACAACGGCAAGGGAAGAAGATTTAAAGTGCATTGTAAAGTAGCCTTCTTGCCTTCAAGCTAATGAAAATAAGGCGACTCAATCAAATCACATATCCACTGGGTCTTTGAAACCATGCAGTGTAAAATTTGATGGCTTATAAGCACTTTGTCACTCTTCCTTTATGCATGTGCCATGTCCCTTGTTTGAAATAAACAATGTCATTATGTACATAGAGGTTGGACAATTGAATTTTAGGCCATGAAACAAATCTGGTTCTTTTGTGATGTGATTTTCTTTGCATTTGGCCTTTTTCAATGATCAACATACAGTATGCATATGAAAATAATGGAAACAAAGTAATAAACTTCAGTGAACGCATGAGAAACATTCTAAACATGATCTTTCCACCGTGTGCCATTCCTGTTAGCCTGCTTAGTGTAGTGTATCTTCAATAATAACAGCATTTTGTAACTCAGAGAGGGTTTCTTTTGCTTAGAATTACAGTCATTTACAATTGCTTGTTCTCTCGGCAAAATACGTGGTGACATTTCCTGCACAATAGAGACTACATCCAGCACCAACTACATAACACGTCAAGCACAGTCAGTGAGAAACAACTACGACACACATGTACAAACAAAGATCCATAAACACAACAGAACTGACAAGTGATACAAGACAGATACTTACACACATCGGAGGAGCGCATGCAAGAACCAAAATGAAGCCGCGGCAAGTTGGATGTGGGGGTGGGGGAGTGGGGGGGTGGAGACAGGCAAGGGTTGGATGGGGAGGAGTGGGGGGAGAAACCAAGATAAGTAAACAGAATGAAACAGCATCCATCATCTCCATGGCAATTGGCTCACATTCGCACTTAAAAAACCGAACACACTGGGCACGGAAAAAGCATGGCAGTGACAAGACACTGTCGTCTCCAGCCACTTAGCGTGTCACTCACGCTGCTAAATTGGCTATCAACATAATGAAATGAAATTTTAGGCTAATAAACGTCTCAAAAGAAAGTGGCACTCGCTCATTCGAAACGCGTCAAACGCATTTCTGCCAGGTGCCACCGGGCAATTATCTTGGCAATTCATGTTAGGGAAAAAGTAATCTCACCAATAACCTAGGCGTGACATGAGCGATATCAACAAGCTGTCACTCACTCCGTGGTTAGTAAGGGAAAAGGTTAGGTTTGTGTAGGCATGCAGGTGCACCCCCTCAGACAAAACAGGCGAGACACCACATGCTCATGCAGAGTACTAACCTTGCAATAGTGTTGAGCTAGTGGGCTCAATTACCTCTACATCAGGACAACAAACAAAACAAGCCAAATGTAAACAAAAACAAAGCCATAATGGAAGGGTCATGTTGAAACAAAGTCACTGGAAGTGAATGATTTGTCTCCTTTCATGCTCTGGTGTTAAAGTGTAACATCGACATGGTGGCCACTGTTATTGCAAAATTTAAAAAAAGGATAGCAAATTATGAACATTATGAACTGAAGTAAAGATATTTTGAAACTCCACTGCTTTATTTGACATTATGGTGTGAACTATCAATGCGAGTGTAATAATATTAGATACTTTTTCTGTTACACCAAATGTCTGTAAAACAATTAAACAGATATATAATACACATCAAACTGTTATTTGAAATTCACTTGGAAGGCATAAAGTAGGATTCCAACCAATTTAACTTTGAATACTCACCAAACAGTACCACGCTTGTGTTTGCGCTGCCAAGCTTGTTGATGGCAACACAAGTGTAGTTGCCGTAGTCGCCCTCGGAGACATTGAAAAAAGTCAGCTTTGAAAGCGCTCCACTGTCTTCAATCTCAATACCGTCAAAGCCATTGAAGATTCTGGTGGCGAGAGAAGAATGGACGGTTTTAAATCATCCTTTTCTTTTCCCCTTCCTCCGCCAGCACACAACATCACAGTGTCTTTAAACATCTTTAATTTCCAAAACCACAAGAACATTCTTGGACGGAATCTCATGTGAGCCACAGAGTATAACACATGAAAGGGAATAAAATAGAAAAGGGAGGGAAAAATGACTCTTCTTTGGCATGTCTCGTGAATTTAATTTGGTTTTCTTTATATGCATCCCGTCGGAACATAAAAGTCGACCCTACGCAGTGCGGAGGTTGTACCTTCTGTCGTCTCGGTACCACTCGAAATCCGCTGGTGGCACGGCGTCGGCTTCGCACTGCAGAACGCCTTGCTGACCCAGGGTCACGCCCACGTCTTTGCCATCGGACACAGTTGGAGCATCTAAACACACAAACACACACACACACACACACACACACACACACATACACATTGGGCACAGTGCTCATGGTTATTACTGAGAAACCTTTGATCGTCAAATTGAAACAGTTTAAAAGAGTGAATAAATACGCCACATTGGACAACACTGAAGTGAGGCAACATCTTTTTAACGTTGCCAGTTAATTTCCTGAAATGAATTCCACTGCCTCCTCTTTGTTTTGCCCCATGGCTTGTTTAACAAAATAACTCAATCTTGTACTGAATGTTCTCTTCCATCATAAGGTTATGAATAAGAAATCACACAATCATACATCTGTCCACACGGAGCCTGTGTAAGATCAAGACCTACATCTCAAAAGGTGAAAGCGACTTCTCATCATTGTTAGTGATGAAAAGGATTACAGAACTCCAGATTGCAGCTGTTTCAGTAAGACCTCAGTAGGAGGAAGAATAGCCGCCTGAGTTTCGGCAAGGCAAGGCAAGTTTATTTTTACAGCACATTTGTTTCATACAGTACATAGGGGTAATTCAATGTGCTTTACATAAACAAAAGCAACGAGCAATAGTACATAAAATAACAGAAAAAAGCAATAGTTTAAAAATGTTTATGTAGGACCAGTGTGGAGTAGAAGCTACTCACAGTTGACCGTTAACTCCACCGTCTGGACGTCCGTGGCCACGTCGTTCATGGCCGTGCACTCGTACGTCCCAGCCCGCTGTCTGGACACGGACGGAATCTCCAGGAACTCGTCCTCCGACGTGAGACTCTGGGCTGCAGACACACACAGAGCACAGACCAATCAGCAAAGCTTCATCAACGTCTCACATTTTATGAAGGAGAGGAAGATGAGGAAGATGATAGAGAAGGACAGATAAGAACAGTTCATTAGTAGTAATCACAGTCCGTCGTAGTACTGTAGCGTTCTACAGGCAACCGATGTTTTGCAAAAATGGCCACGAGCAATTTCAGACAGAAAAGTCTGAGGACAGAGACAAGTGTGGCACATCATTGAAACAAGTCATGAAAAAAACACAAGATGGCTTCTCTGGGCAAGTTGCATACACGTGTCACACAAGTGGGCAATAATTAGGGGAGAGCAGCTGGGTTCTGCCTTTATTTCGAAAAGTCTCTCATGGTCCAGCCGTTTGATGCGCCGCCCGTACATATGTCAAGAGCTTGGACGCCACACAGAGGATGAAATGTCTCAGAGGTTTACTGCTTGGATAATCATGGGGAGGAGGAGGAAGAGGAGGAAGAGGAAATGGGAGGGGAGGGGACTAATTATCTTCGCCCATAAACCTTCCTCACAAGCCACTCAACATTTAAAACCAGCTGAAAAGCTGACAGGTGCAAAAAGGAAAATACATGCAAAGATTGAATTGGCCCCCAGGTGTATGTGTTGACAGTAATAAAATGCATCTCCGCTCATCTGTGGTTGACTTTTGGAGAGACAACGACACACAACACACACATGAAGACACACACATACACACACAGTGACACAAACACACCTGGGAGACACCAACTCACACACACACACACACACTCACCTGGGAGGTGTGTGTGTGTGGCTAATGAGAGAAGCGTGGGCCCACAGAACCTGATGAATGATAGTAACTAGAGAGGCCCAAATAGTGGAAATGCAGCTCTAATAGTCTATCACTGTTAATGTCAGTGCTAATTGAATTGTGCCGCACCAGTGATGCAAAAGCGCTCCGATATTATAGCGGCACATCATCTCTTGGCTTAAACTAAACATATTTGTAGAGTTGTTAATGCAATTATAGGAATAACGTTATTATTTAATTGCATTAACAATGTGCCATCATTTATATGGATTTATAGATCAGTATGCCTCGTGCTGCTCTGTTAAGCTCTATTATAATATACTGCAGCAGCTATAGCCACCCGCAAACAGCTGTTACACTTCATTCACATAAGGCAAAGGCTAACTCGTTTGGCACAGAACGTAAATATGGGTGACTGTATGTGTCAGTACACCTGAGCTATTTATGTGTGTGTGTGTGTGTGTGTGTGTGTGTGTGTGTGTGTGGTATACTGTATTTGTCAGTGGTGTTGATAAGTGCGGCAAGTGATAAGAGAATGTGGGTATATCTAATGTGAAACTATCACATATCATCAGCCAAGTGGAGCATGTTTCCTCCTATACTGTAGGAGCTGAGGAGACAAATGAGCTGCTGATGAGAGACTGTGGTTTGTATAGGCTTCAACTCCAGCTGTTCTCTACTGTGCTGTCTGACCACATGGACTACAAAAGGTGCTGTTCACTGCCTGTGGTCAGGGATGTACTTCATCTGCGGAGCTTTTAATGAACGGCAATAATTAAAACAATTCAGCCAATTACACAAATGGGAAACCACAGCGATATATTGCATATCTTTAAGTGCTAATAATGACATGATATGCACAGTTTACTTGCACATGTGCTTATTGCATGTGCTTAGGGCTATTGTTAAGCATGTGGTTTGTACTGTACATGTGCTTAGGGTTATTGTTAAGCATGTGGTTCGTACAGGAAATTATATGCAGTTACAGGAGAGGAGGATAATTCTGTTTTATTAAGCAATGTACAGTACCACACTATTGGAGACCTAATTGCAGAGATGAAGCATACACCTATTAATGCTTGCTGACCAATGAGAACCTGAGTCTAGCTCAGTTCAGGTTATTGGGGATATATTATGTGGGAGTACTGTGACAAACCCTCACTTTCCCCACACACTGACAGTACATGAGTCTGACCTAACCTAGTCAGTAATTATTTTCCAGCGTGCCCGATAAAGATCAGTGGCCCCGTAGAGTGACAAAAGAAAGCCTTAATTAAATGACATACTGAGCGCTAGTATTATCAGCCCTCTTTTAAAAATATGACAACGACCAAAAGAAAAACAATTAGGGGTATAATTAAAACGTTTGATTCACTGACAGTTAAAAGAGCAGTTGTTTTTGTAGACATTAATGAAACATGTTGTTGAAATTTTGATTCGAGTTGATTCTTTGAACTGTTTTCATAAACATGTGTTTAATTTGGAGGACCCAATGTAAACAACTAATAATTAAATAAAAAAGTAAATAACGCTCATAGTAAGTGGAACATTATTTATTTGTCCTCTATTCACTTCACCACTTCATCATTACACACCCAGAACCATTCCCCTTCGTTGGTACGCATCCCAATTTACCAGCTCACCAATTCAACACCGCACAATGGAATTGACAAGAAAAGAAATAAATAAACTCGACTTAATCTTGTGATTTCTGTCCCCAGCTGGGCGCACTTATTTCTGCATTAAAATGCATGTGGTTT
>NC_084998.1:15341897-15344397 GCF_963854185.1 Sardina pilchardus
CTTCTTGAATATAAAGGAGGCTTTCTCCGACTGAAAATGCAGGACAGCAAAGAAAATGCACTGTGACAGCTTCACTTCGATTTGACCCATTAAATCTATATGTCTTTTATCTTAGGCCGGCAACACACCATGGCTGTGTCTAATGCTAGGATGTATCACTTAGGATTTCAAATATCTGAAGGATGTCACCACCATATTTGATCAACAAAGTAATACCACTCCCATGCCCAATTTACAAAGACATATGGACATTAAGATAATATTTACTATGTAATAACAATGACTTTTGCCCTCATTTAAAAACATGATATTAAATACTGGCAGAGCAATGATTCGCCGCCACTGTCCATTATGTTTTACGGAATAAAAAGATTTGTTGTATGAAATAGTTGTCATTACGTTGATTTCATTTGAAAGAGATGCAGGCCAACAGTACTGCGAAGTCTCTATCTCTTAAGAAGGGTTTTCAAAGAAGCTATGAACACACCTGAGCGCAAATCAATTCTGCATCCATAGCCCTATAAAGCCAGATGATATGACCAATGGCATTGGTCATCAGAAGTTTTAGTAACCTGATAATGGATCGAAGGCTAGTAATTGGGTCTGGCCATCCGTCTGTGTGTGTGTGTGTGTGTGTGTGTGTGTGTGTGTGTGTGTGTGTGTGTCAGATCATATAACTTACAGAAGTATTGGTCTGACTGACCTCTTCTTACAGATTTTCATACAAGGTAGAGTATTACCATCTCTCAGCAGTGACCAATTACATATAGGGTCTTGTGTCGCCAGGCAGCTCTTCTTGCATGTACTGATTCCTAGTGCTTTCTTCATCTTATTACAACCTTTACAGTCTTATTGCAACCTTACCTTTCATCTTATTGCAACCAATACAGGTGCACTTCCATGATATTTGAATCCCTTCTCCTCTGTTTCCCTTCTACACAGAAATGACAGAAAGGCTGTAAGTACAAACTGTAATGGCTACATAATGATCTCTCATTTGCTCAGAGAGTTGTTGTTCTATTTGATCCTATGTTCTTCCTTGCTCGCTCGTTTTATTGTTCTCTATCATATACGGTATATCTACTCTGCTGTTCCCATTAGAGATGATTCTAAGATGACACTTTAGTCAATTTTGTAGAGAGTGGGCGTAGAGTGGTGGTGAAATGTCATGAGGTTCTCCATGTTTCCTTCTAATGAAGCAGATCGGCATTATTCTTTCTCTTTATACATACATTCGGCCTTGGCTGCTTGTTAACCTACACGAGACATAGGGAGCTTTGACATGACTAAAGGTTTTTGAGAGTTCATTAAGGCACCATGTGATAAATTTGCCTTAAAGCATAACTGTAGTATCTTCATATTCTACATCTAGTCTGCCTACCCCTGGAAATAAGCTGCAGACAAAAAGATGCCTCAAAAGGACTTCATACAGAAAGACTCCCTGGTGTTATGTGAAAAAAAAAAAAAAACATCACCATCTCTGCGACGTAAATGAATAAGAAACATTTCTACAGCTCTAACTGAAGAGCAAGGCACAGAAAATGTCAATGCTGTGGATTCAGTTCTGTGGCAGAACACGGCATGGAGAAATGTATACCTTCCCTACACTCTCAGATGCTCTGAGAAAGTGTGTGGCAAATCAATAAATATGCAATATGCATGGCGCTATAAACTGACACATTCTTTCATTTCCGAGAGTTCTCGCTGTTGCTACTGTGCTTTCTTCTGAACTGAGTTGGGAAGAGACAGCAGTTGTGCTTGTACTGTAGGTGTGTGTTTAAGGCCTTGGCGAAATTGAAGGGTTTGTTTATCTACTAATCCAAACGCTTCTGCTCAGCATTCCCGATGACGCCAACGCCTTTTAAATAGGCCGACTATCAATCAGGCTACACAACGTAGAAATCAATGACTTCCACCATGTCATCATGACCACAGCTCAGTATGGCCAGAGATAAAATGTCATCCATCATGATTTAACATTTCATCCTCATCTCCATACATTTATCCTTGCATTCCATTTTTTACCCCTTCCTTCCTCTCTCAGGCTCAACAACAACAACAACAACAACAATGAGATGACTGAAAACGGCCAAGGCAGCCTTAAGGAAACGGAGACAGCTTGTGTACACTGGGACTGGGACTGCAGATAGCATGGCCGCTGTAGGGATTACTTTTGATTACCACAGTTTGGTGGGGCGCATGAAAGCCATTAGAGGAGAATACATTCACCATAGCTCCCACCAACCTAATATATTGGGAGAGTTTAAATGCCGCCCCACCATGTTATTTAAACACATAAAACTTGTACATTACACCGTAACACACAGGAAGGGAGAAATAATTAAAAGTATAAGAGCTAACATGGGTGTTGTTTTTTTTTAATGAAAAATAAAGTAGCACAATTCCTTTTGGGCTGCTGTAATGGTGCAAGGCAGTGCCAACAAGTGTAATCACAACCTCACAAAACCTCCTCCTCCTCCTCAAGCACACATGTACCAAA